>NC_029785.2:40138560-40142406 GCF_000816755.2 Arachis ipaensis | reverse complement strand
TTAGAATCCTGCTTGGTTAGAAGGTACTTCAAAGCAGCATGGTCAGTATAAACAATAACCTTAGAACCAAGTAAATAAGACATAAACTTATCAACAGCATACACAACAGTTAATAATTCCTTTTCTGTAGTTGTGTAATTCTTTTGAGCATCATTTAACACACGACTGGCATAATAAATGACATGTACAAGCTTACCATGCCTCTGTCCTAAAACAGATCCTATAGCAAAATCACTAGCATCACACATTAATTCAAATGGTAAATCCCAGTCAGGGGGAGCTATAATGGGAGCAGAGGTAAGGTTTGCTTTCAGAGTTTCAAAAGCATGCAGACAATCAGAATCAAAGACAAAAGGAACATCAATAACCAACAGGTTGCTCAATGGTTTAGAAATTTTAGAAAAATCCTTTATAAATCTTCTATAAAATCCTGCATGTCCCAAGAAACTCCTAATTGCCTTAACATTAGTTGGTGGTGATAATTTTTCAATTACCTCCACCTTTGCTCTGTCAACCTCAATTCCCTTACTTGAAATCCGGTGTCCAAGAACAATGCCTTCTGTAACCATAAAATGGCATTTTTCTCAATTTAAAACAAGGTTTGATTCTTGACACCATTTCAAGACAAGAGATAAATGTTTAAGGCATGATGCAAAAGAATTACCAAAAACAGAAAAGTCATCCATAAATATTTCAATAAACTTTTCAGCCATATCAGAAAAAATTGAAAGCATACACCTCTGAAAAGTTGCTGGAGCATTGCAAAGTCCAAATGGCATTCTCCTGTAAGCAAATACTCCAAAGGGGCATGTGAATGTTGTCTTCTCTTGATCTTGAGGGTCCACTGCAATTTGATTATATCCAGAATATCCATCTAGAAAACAATAAAAAGCATGACCAGCTAACCTCTCAAGCATCTGATCAATGAAGGGGAGGGGGAAATGATCCTTCCTTGTAGCAGTGTTGAGCCTCCTGTAATCTATGCACATTCTCCATCTTGTAAGGGGTGTTTGAGGGCTTCAAAAACATTTAGGACCACCTGTTCTTCATTGACCCTCAGGGTTAATTCACCCTTTTGCACATCAATCAGGGCTCTACCTGTAGCTAAAAATGGTCTACCAAGTATAATAGAGGGTTTTACCTCCTCTTCCATGTCTAATATCACAAAATCAACAGAAAAAATAAATGGTCCTACTTTAACAAGTAAATCTTCAACCACACCTACAGGTAATTTAATAGAAAGATCAGCAAGTTGAAGAGAAATACGAGTGGGTTTTACCTCCTCAATTTGAAGCTTTTTCATTACTGAAAGTGGCATGAGGTTGATGCTAGCTCCAAGATCACATAAAGCTCTCCGAATGCCGACTTCTCCAATGGTGCAAGGAATGACAAAGCTCCCTGGGTCTGGCATCTTCTCAGGAAGGGTGTGTTGAATAATAGCACTGCATTCCTTGGTTAGCACCACGGTTTCTTGCTCCTTCCAATTCCTCTTGTGTGTCAACAACTCTTTCATAAATTTAGCATAGAGAGGCATTTGCTCCAGGGCCTCTGCAAAATGGATGTTGATCTGCAGCTTCTTGAAGACATCTAAAAATTTAGAGAATTGCTTTTCTTTGGATGCCTTCTGAAGCCTCTGAGGATATGGCATTTTCGGCTTGTATTCAGGGGCCTTTGGTAAGGTGGGACAAGTGTCAAGAGAGTCAGGAAACGGGTTGTCTGCACGTTTAGGTGGGGCGTGCTCCACCTCTTCCTTCTTCTCTTCTGGAGCTTCCTTTTCAACTGGATCTTCATTGACCTTATTCTCAGAACCAGCTACCTTACCACTTCTCAATTGAATAGCCTTGCAATCTTCTCTTGGGTTCACCACTGTATCACCAGGGAATATATTTGAAGACCTTTCAGGTAATTGCTTGCTCATTTGACCCATTTGCACCTCCAAGTTTCTAATGGAAGCTTTGGTTTCTTGTATGAAACTCATCATCATCTCCCATTTAGAATCTTCTTGGGATTTAGAATTTGCCTGCTGAGGTGGTTGTTGTTGCTGAGACTGAAATTGGCGGTTATTGTGGTTGTTCTGTTGAAAACCACCCTGAGAACTATTGTTGAAGTTTTGAGGTTTCTGAGGTTTATCTCTCCACCCAAAATTTGGGTGATTCCTCCATCCTTGATTGTATGTCTTAAAATATGGATCATTGTTGGGATTTCTAGGACCACTCCCCATGTAATTCACCTGTTCAGAAGAGGGTTGAGCATAATCGTAATTATCATTTTGCATAAAGTTACCTGTCATGTCATAGGAGGTATCTTGGGGTGGATTTTGAGTGTTGATAGCTGAGACTTACATGCCACCCATCTGTTGAGTAAGTAGATTTATCTGCTGAGACATAAACTTGTTCTGAGCAAGAAGAGCATTAACAGCTTCTACTTCCAACACGCCTCTCTTTTGAGCGGCCTCAGAGTTCACAGGATTCCTGTTAGATGTGTATAAATATTGGTTGCTTGCAACCAATTCAATAAGCTCAATAGTCTCCTCTGGTGTCTTCTTCTTGTGCAATGAACCGCCTGCAGAAGTGTCTAGGCTCATTTTTGACATCTCTCCTAAGCCTTCATAAAAAATATCTAGTTGAGTCCACTTGGAGAACATGTCCGGAGGGCATTGCCTAGTCAGAAGGTTGTACCTTTCCCAAGCTTCATAAAGAGTTTCACCCTCCTTTTGCTTGAAAGTCTGAACCTCCAACCTAAGCTTAGTCAGCTTCTTTGGTGGGAAAAATTTAGTGAGAAATTCCGTGACAACCTTTTCCCACGTATTCAGACTCTCCTTTGGTTGGGAATCTAGTCATAGCTTTGCTTTATCCCTCAGAGCAAACGGGAAAAGAATGAGTTTGTACACCTCTGGGTTCACTCCATTTGTCTTCACAGTATCACATATCTGCAGAAAATCAGATATAAACTGATTTGGATCTTCATGAGGAAGTCCATGATACTAGCAATTTTGCTGCACCAGAGTGACCAGTTGTGGCTTCAACTCAAAGTTGTTTGCAGTTATAGGAGGCACCACAATACTTTTCCCATAGAGATCTGCAGTAGGGGCAGAATAAGAGCCAAGCACTCTCCTCTGTTGATCATCCCCATTCGGATTTACCATATTGGCATTAGCATTATTTGCCATAGTAGATTCTGCAGCCTTGCAAAATCTTGCTTGTTGTAAACGTCGCCTGAAAGTTCTTTCAGGTTCAGGATCAAAGTCTAAGAGCTGTTCTTTGTCTCTATTCCTGCGCATACACAAGCAGAAAACAAGAAAAAAATGGGACTCTCTACGTCAGAGTGTAGAGAAGTCCCTGTGAGGTAACCTGTATAAAATAATAAAATAAAAAATACTAAATAAATAAATAACGAAAATTCGAAAATTTAAAAAGAAAAATAAACAGAAAAATTTAAAATAAAATTAACTGAGTGACACCAAACTTAAATTCAGAAATTAAGAAAATAAATCAAAATATATATTTTTATTTTTATTTATTTATTTATTTATTTTTATTTTTTTTAATTAATAAAAATAAAAAAATGAAAAATGAAACAGGGGAAGGGGGATATAAACGAGAAGGAAAAGAAAGTAAATAACGTAAAGGAAAAAAATTAACGTAAAAGAAAAGAAAAAAATTAACTTAAAAAAATGCAAAATAAAAAATAATAAAATAAAATAAAATAAAAAATATAATAATAAAAAAATTATCTAATCTAAGCAATCAAACAACAAATAGTTGTTAATCACAGTCAATCCCTGGCAACGGCGCCAAAAACTTGGAGCGGTAATTTACAACCACACTTACTAACCGGCAAGTGCAC
>NC_029785.2:40134191-40138434 GCF_000816755.2 Arachis ipaensis | reverse complement strand
GAGGGGTGTTTAAACGAAAAGTAAAAGAAAGTAAATGACTTAAAGGAAAAACAAGAGAAAAAATTAACGTAAAAGAAAAGAAAAAATTAACGTAAAAAATGCAAAATAAAAATTAATAATAAAATAAAAAAAATATAATAAAAAAAATTATCTAATCTAAGTAATCAAACAACGAATAGTTGTTAATCACAGTCAATCCCTGGCAATGGCGCCAAAAACTTGGTGCGGTATTTTACAACCACACTTACTAACCGGCAAGTGCACCAGGTCGTACCAAGTAATACCTTACGTGAGTAAGGGTCGATCCCACGAGGATTGATGGACTAAGCAACAATAGTGTTTGATAGGCTTAGTTAGACAAATAAAAATTGGTGTTGAGATGCAGTATAAAAGAGATTAAACAATATAAAAAATATTGAAGAAGGGCAAGTAATTAAGTTGGGAATAATATATGGAGAAGGCAATTAAGGCTTCAGAGTTATCTATTTTCTGGATTGACTTTTCTTATTAACTATTTTAATTATGCAAGATTTAATTCATGGCAAACTATTTATGACTAGACCCTAATTCCTTAGACCTTCCTAGTCTCCTCTAAAATTCATCAACTGCCAATTCCTTAGTCAATTAATTCTAATTAGAGGGTGATGATCGAATCCTAGTTTATATGCCACAAGAATTCTAATTATTCAAAGATAAAGGGATTATATGTCACGTATCCCGTTAAATACAAACAATTAGAAATTCAGGATAATATGTTTTCAAGCTATTGTTCAAGTAAAGAGATTTTCCAAGTTTTACAAGAACTCAAATAGAACATGGGTCATACTTCCGTTCCACCCAAATTCATAAAATAAAGAACAAAAACAATTATTGAAATATAAATCAAAACATGAATTAAAATAGAAAAATAATATTATCAATCCATACAATAGACAGAGCTCCTAACCTTAACAGTGGAGGTTTAGTTGCTCATGGAAAAGAGAAAATAAGGATTCAGGTAAAAATGTACCGAGAGCCAATCTGATGGCATCAGATCCCTTTTTATAACTAATCCTAATAAATTTAAAATCTAATATTTAAAATTAAACTTAAAATAATATCTTTTCCTAATTTAAGATATGAATTTAAATTTGAATTAATTAACAAGTCTTCTACTGATAGGTGGGGAGAACTTGATTTGTCCATTCTGCAGCTTCTAATATGTGATTTCTGGGCTAAGAACTGGGTTAAAACGGCCCAAAAATCGCCCCCAGCGTTTTTCTATATTTTCTGCACGTGGCGCATGTGACGCGTCCGCGTCGTCCACGCGTTCGCGTCATTTGTGCAGATTCCAGTCCACGCGTTCGCGTCAGGCACGCGATCGCGTCATTGTGATTACCTCCATTCCGCGCGGTCGCGTGAGCCGTGCGTCCGCGTCGGTATTCGCTGGTCATCTCCTTGGCTTCTTCTCTTTCTCTGCAGAAACTCCATCAAATTCCGCCAAATGCTACCTAAAATAAATAGTATTGTACAAAACTCAAAATAGCATCCATAGTGGCTAAAATATAATTAATTCTTAATTAAATTCAACAATTAGATGCAAATTCACTAGGAAAAGATAGATAAGATGCTCACGCATCATGTACTTGAAAAAAATTATTTCTATTCAAAACAATATGAAATTACAGCACCAAAAAAATTATTTCAATCGTGCTTACGACTTATGAATGAGATAAGTTAACTACACACAATATGTAACCACTAACACCAATGTACATGTGGTAGAGGGTTAATAAGAGTATAAGACATCGCACCTATACATTCAAAAATAAAATTAGTTGTGGTAAAGGGTTAATAAGAGTATAAGACATCTTGCCATAAAATACCAATAATCATCAAAATCCACCAAAACTTGCTGCAGATTTGCTTTTTTAAGATCATCACCTTACAATAACAATGCAATAACAATTCATTCACCTTTTCTCAACAATTACCAAATAGAAGATTCTTAATCAATCAGAAAATTCACAATTCGCAATAATTAACAATTCAATCATAACCTGCAATTCCCACACAATCCATCAATTCAACTTCCATCTCATCAATTCATAACTAATTTTCACTCATCATAGAATTCTTTCAAAATTAAACTCAATCAACTAGTATTCCAAAAATCAGCCTTCCATATTTTTAAGTCGTTTATTTATTAGCAACGTTACTATTTTAGTATAAAAATTCGATTTCAAGAAAATAATTCAGTAATCAAACTTCAATCTTTTAGCTGTTCTCAAACTTAATTCTAATTAATCATGAATTAACATTAACAACCATCAAAACCAATTCCAACCAATCCCAAGTCAGTTTTACAGCCATTCCGATACATTAAATATCTAAAATCACAATAACAAGCACTTATTCTCAATAATCAAAATACAGCCACAACTCAACCAATTCAGCATAATCAAATAAAGTTAGGATTTTCAGCAATTACAAAACAATCTAAAAACCAATAAGAATCACAGTCTCCAACCAAAATCAATCTCATTAGTTAATCACTCACAGCAACAAAACCAGTCACAATCACAGCCATAATCTAAACTCAATTTATCAATTATCCATACAATAGCTTTCCAATAATTAACTCAGTGTATTTCAATTTAATAAACCACACTAAATTAATCATTATTCACAACCGCATCTAATTCCAGTCACAGCCCAGAATAATCACAACAACTAACTATTTTCAAATGCATTTCAAGTCGTTCATATCGACTAAATAATTTTTAACCATTATTAACCATTTGCACTTATCCAATTAACTTTGTAGGCATTCTAGAATTTAAACCGTTAAATTTTAAAAATAAATCCCCTACCTTAACGACGCATTAACAACGAACTCAAGACAGCAGCAGCGACATTAACCGGAATAACAACAGTCTCAATTTCCTAAGGCAGCGACGATGGTTGCAATAGGACAAAGGATTTGAATCGAATAGAAAGCAAGAGCAAACACAACTCTGAAAAATTCAGGACAAAGAATATACTAAAATCAAATCGTTAACAAGCATGGCAATGACAAACGAAGTGTGTAAATGGAACAGGATCAAATAAAATAATAGACTAGAGACAGAACAGCGACTCCGGTGGTCTTCTTCAGCAACAAGGACGACGGTTTGGCTTACCATCTTCAGCAGCGGCGTGGATTGGCGGTGATGGACCTTCGGTGGCAACGAGACAGCAACACCCGTGGCAGCTTCGTCGTGACCGGCGCGACATAGAGGCTCTGCTCCTCAGTGGCGTCTTCTCCATCAATGGCAACTTGGACCACAGGAACCTAGGCAGCGGCGACGCCATCCACCACGGCGGCGTTCATGGCATGACAACAGCGGAAACGGTCCCCCTCCCTCTTCCGTCGCAGTCTGTCTCTTCTCTTTGCACGAAGCCCACACACCACGACGATGATGGCGGTGCTCCTTGCGACTCCATGGACGGCGATGGGCTTGAACGGCGGCGCAGGTAGGACACAACGGCGGTGGCTCAGCAGGGACTTCGCGGGCTTCTTCTCTCTTCGCGAACAGCGGTGACAACAACCTGGAGCTTCGACGGTGAGGCGTGGTGGCGGCATCTCTTCCCTCTAGTTCAACGACCACGCGACGGCGGCCCAATCCCTACCGGCGATGCGCCTTCCTCTCTCGGTCTCTTTCTCTCTGTTTTCTGTTTCATGTATGCTGTTGGATTTGGGGGAGGGGTTTCGGTGGCTGGGTTAAGGGTTTGAGGGTTAGGTTTCTATTTCTCAATTTGGGAATTAGAGTTTTTGATTCAATTTAGAAATTAGGGTTAGAAATTGGGAATTTTATAAAAGAATATGGATAGATATGAATAGATATTTTGATAAAATTAAAGGGTAGAGTAATTTTAAAATTAAATATACTCTATAAAAAAATATTTAAGAGCATTATTTATCAATATATTGCTAAGTTTAATTAATTATTTTTAATTTAAGTTATAAAATAAACATATTAATCACATTTTTATAAAATATAGTTTAAACTCAATATTAATTATTCAAATTAAATGATATAACTTTTAATTATTTTTCTATCACCGAAACTTTAATTTTAAATTATAAAATTACCAATTATAATAAAAATTGTATATAAATATTAATTAACTTAAACTTAAAGTATTTATAAAAATCAATCTAATCATTTCTAATAAATTAATCTCTAAGAGTACAAATTAATAAAATAGAACATAATTCATT
>NC_029785.2:40100339-40133626 GCF_000816755.2 Arachis ipaensis | reverse complement strand
TTTAGATTGAAGTATATAATTCTTTCTTATTTTTCAATTACCAAAATTATAATTTTAATTATACCAAATATGCAATAAAGATTATATAAAAATTCTAATAGTTTAAACTCCAATTATCATGAAACTCTATTTAATTACCTTTAGTTAAATAATTTTCTTAAAATATAGTTATCAACAAATATAATAAATCACAAATAAGTAATTATTTGATTTTCAAAAACTAGGATTGTTACACCGAGGGAGTGACGAACCGACGATACCGAGGGAGTGACGAACTGACGAACTGAGAGTGACGAAATGACGCCGAGAGAGTGACGAACTGCCATCACCGAGCTTGAGAGAGTGACGAGGTGAGGGTGAGGGGATGCCCACTGCCGACGCCAAGCTCGAGAGAGCTGAAATAGAGAGACGAGGGCACGAAGCTGGCTTGGGGAGTGGTTTTCATTCAGTCTCAGATGCGAGGCTTAGGGTTCAGAGAGGGAGTGGGGGTGGGGATTGAAACGACGCCATTTCAGGGGAAGAAATATAAAAAAATAATAAACATGACCCGGACCGGATTGGATTAACCGGCCGGGTCACCGAGTTTGCACAAAACCCGTAGGTCGAATCGGGTTCTACTGGGTCTGTTGCATGAACGGTTCAACTGGTGGCTTGGTTCGGCCAGGTGACTGAGTGATCGGGTTTTTGGTCGAACTGGCTGGGTCGAGCCGGGTTTGATAACTATGGGATTAGGATTACTGGGTTACCTTAGTGAATGAAACGGCGCCGTTTAGTATACAAAATTAATTTTTATAGTGTTCCAATCATCTTATATTATATCATGGCTAAAATTTAAACTATAATTAAAACGAATTTGGCATTATAAGTGGTCACTGATGATGGGTTAGTTTTTCATCGGTTATTAAGTTATATCACTGATGATGGGTTAATTTTTCATCCTTTATTAAGTTATTAAATCATTTTTTATATTATTAAGTTCTAAATCATTTTTTAATTTAAAATTAATAGTATTCAACTTAATTTTTTATTTATAAAATTAGATCTAAAATTTTAATATTTAAAGTAAATTATATAAAATTATTATTAGTTTTTAATTATTAAAATTTTTAAATTTATAAAGATAAAATATTTAAAATTATAAAAAATACATAAAAATCTTAATTAATTAAAACTCAAATGATTAAAACTGTGACCATAGATCCCTTTAAGTCACCCCCCAAAACTATGACTATAGATTCTTTTAGGTCACCCCGCAAAACCGTGACCATAGACCCTTTTAGGTCACCCTTTTGAAAAACTGTGACCATAGACTCTTTTTGGTCACTATAAAAAACCGTGACCATAGATCCCTTTAAGTCACCCCCAAAATTGTGACCATAGATTCTTTTAGGTCACCCCCCAAAACCGTGACCATAGACCCTTTTAGGTCACCCTTCCGAAAAATTGTGACCATAGACCCCTTTTGGTCACTGTTAAAAATCGTGACCATAGACACCTTTAGGTCACCCCCAAAACCGTGATCATAGACTCTTTTAGATCACCCTTTTTTGAAAAACCGTGGCCATAGCCCCTTTTTGGTCACTGTAAAAAACCGTGACCATAGACCCTTTTAGGTCACCCCAAAACTGTGACCATAGATCCTTTTTGGCCA
Source organism: Arachis ipaensis (assembly GCF_000816755.2). NCBI lineage: Eukaryota > Viridiplantae > Streptophyta > Magnoliopsida > Fabales > Fabaceae > Arachis > Arachis ipaensis. The sequence goes on along the minus strand of NC_029785.2, from coordinate 40,131,975 downwards.
CCCCCAAAACCGTGACCATAGACCCCTTTAGGTCACCCCCCAAAACCGTGACTATAGACTCTTTTAGGTCACCCTTTTTTGAAAAACTGTGACCATAAACCCTTTTTGGTCACTGTAAAAAACCATGACCATAGACCCCTTTAGGTCACCCCTCAAAACTGTGACCATAGACCCTTTTAGGCCACCCTTTTTTTTTAAAAAACCGTGACTATAATTTTTTTTTGGTCACCCTAAAAAACCATGACTATAGAGGGTCTATGGTCACGGTTTTTTACCGTGACCAAACAAATCGTGGCCATAGACCCAAAATGTTGTAGTGATGCCTAGTTAACCCCAATCCATAAGTAATGTCAATGGAAACAAGATTAACTAACAACTCTAGATCACCAATTTAAATTGGATATTAATGACTCAAGAGTACCTAATTTCTCTTTTCAAGCCAAGAATGTTGAAAATTCTACTCTAAACCTAAGCCAAGCATTTTTTCAAACACTTGGTATGCATAAAAAGAAAAACATTAAATTGCAATAATAATAAAGTCTACCACTATCAAAAGCAAGAAAACAACAACAATAACTACTCAATTAAACAATAAGAAATATAAAAAGGCATCAATTGCATTAAAGAAAGTGAAAATCAACAAGAGTTCATAAACATAAAAGTGACATAAAAGGAAAATTAACAATGTAAACTAAGAGAACAAACATGTGAGAACAAGAAATTGCAAGAAAAACTAAAGCAAGACAAGATTAGAACCTAAATCTAAGATGGAATTAACCTAAATCTACTTTAATTTTAGAGAGAAGAGGGAGCTTCTCTCTCTAGAAAACTACCTAAAGCATGATTCCTAAGCTACCCTAATTGCTCCCTCATTCTTCCTTCTTGATTTTGGCCTCAAATACTTCAGAAATGAGTTGGATTTGGGCTTCAATGAGCTCAGAAATCGCCCCCAGCGTGTTTCTTTAATGAGGTCATGTGACAGGTGTCACCCACACATACGCGGAACTGGACAGACTTCTAAAACTTTATTTCTTCATGAATTCTCCACTTTTACACGCTTTTTCTTCATTCCTTCAATCCAATCTTTGCCTTCTAAACCTAAAATTACTTCATCAAACATATCAAGGCATCGAATGGAATTAAAGTAAATTAAATTTAGCAATTTAAGAGCCTAAAAAATATGTTTTTACTCTTAAGCACACTTTAGGAGAAATTCACAAAACCATGCTATTTCATTGAATAAATGTGGGATAAATTGATAAAATTTACTAAATTCAACACAAGATAAATCCTAAAATTGGGGTTTATCCACCTCCCCACACTTAAACCAAGCATGTCCTCATGCTAAATCAAGAAAGATGCAAGAAAGGAGTATCAACATTTATTCAATACAAACTATCTAAATGCAACCTATCTACATGCATGCAACTACCTGGTCAAAATAAATCAATTCCAAAGAAAGCATGTATTATCATAATCCACAATTGAATTGAGTTATTGAAAAGAATTTACAAACTTGCAAGATAAGAGATTATCATAGGTGAAAACATGTAATTGAGCAATCAAACCCCCACCGGATGTGTATCCGCTTTAATCGCTCAAGTGTATAGGGTTGATTCTCTCAATTCTCTTCTAATCATGCTTTCTAAGATTTGTTTTTTATCTAACAATCAACAATTATTCAATGCATGCATACAAATATCATGAGGACTTATCCATAAGTTGTAATGGGGCTAGGGTAAGGTAAGGATATATATGGCTAAGTGAGCTTGAAATTTGCATCTTTGATTAACCTAAGCTCTCACCAAACACATATTACAACCTATACAATTCTAATACAACACCTAGCTACCCATAATCTCACTTTTTCCGCATACTCATGTATTATTTCTTCAATCCACATCCCATATGCATTGTTATTATTACTTTACTTTGGGGTTACATTTGTCCCATTTTTATTGCTTTTTATTTTCTCTCTTTTTTTTCTTTTTTTCTTTTTTTTTTTATATTTTTTTCAATAGCATAATATATACAAAAAAATTAATGCATATGGTTCAACATTCAATGCATGAATATGTACCCAACATCCAAGATTTTTAATGAAAACTCAAAAATACACTTTTATCTCAATCAATATTTCCAAACTTTCCACTCTTAAACGATTCACACTCTCACTAGCCTAAGCTAATCAAAGATCCAAATCAAGGACATTTATTATTTTTTCACTTAAGGGTAGTGATGTGCTAAAATTAAGAACAAAAGGGATTAAATATGCTCAAAATTGGTTAACAAAGGTGGATAAAAGGGTAAGGCCATTTGGGTAAGTGAACTCAAATGGCCTCAATCATATAAATGCATTCATACACAAAATAATGGACATAAAGAATCAAACAAATTAAAGATTACAATCATAGAAAGAGAATAATACACACAAGAATGAAAATAGTGGTTATATAATGCAACCACACAATTAGGCTAAAAAACTCACAAGCTTATGTGTTCTTAGCTCAAAAACATGTTCCACAATATATAATTCAAGTAAGTTCAATAATTTTTTTTACTCAAATCAATTGGGGTGCCCTATAGATAAATTCTTTGAAAAATTTCATTATTTTGACTAAGCTTATTATATATATATGCAATACCAAGAAAATGCAACTAAAAATTATAAAAGACCTAGTAATAGAAGAAAAATAAATGAAATGTGAAAGTGTTTAGATTAGAAATTTTGACCCAAAAATCGGCCGATTGGCCAGATGACCTCCCCACACTTAAAAGTTTGCACCGAACTCGGTGCATTCAAAGATGAGCAAGGGGGTACGACAACTTTACGAATTGCCACCTTCAACTGGTGGATCAACCGGCTGCTGCGTGTTCTTTCTTCCGCTTTTGTTTTTTTTTTGCTTATGAAAAATCATCCTGAAAGATAGAAAACAGGATAGTAAGACAAGTGAATGTAAAAGCAAGGAAGCATAGATTGTTGGAATGAGGTAAAAATCATTAAAATGAAGTGAGTTAATAAAGTTATGACATTGATGAAAATAGTGCGTGAATTCTAAGTTGCATGCGGGATAGAATTCACACACTAGAATTGAAAGCTATGTCACATTTATACAAAAGAAGTATGCACTTGACTCATTCTAGTGTGCTTGAAATCTTCAAAGAAAACTTGTATGTTAAGACAAACAAGCAAGTAATAAAGAAGCATGAAAGTACTCAAGCAAGAATCAAGTAATTGTGAATCGGATAATGAATGGACATTGGTTGATAATGTGCAAGGAAATTTAATGGACCAAATAAAATATGAAATTAACACATCAATCAATGTTACACTTTGAAGTTTGTTTGTATCACCTAATTAACATGAAGTGGGAAACATAGTTGCTATGCAACTTAAGAAAAGAGAGATAGAAGTGAAAACCGCTCACATAGCAAGCATGATCCATATAACTTAAGAATTTAAAAAAGATGTCCCTAGGTGAGCCTACAATCCAATTTCACAAACGAAGCATTATGCCAAAATGACTAGTTTCAAGTATGTTTAGAGCACATAGTTAGACAATTAAGGATTAACATGTCATTAAGGCATAAGCACAATATATGGATGCATATGATCAAGACACACGGTGCATTGAGATAAATGCACATCATCAAACATCAAGAAATTATATAATCAACGTTAAAGAATTTAAATCACATGGTGGCCAAAACATGCAATTCAAAAGATTTAAAATGCTTTGAAGGTAATTCACATGTACTTGGTATTCACAAAATTAAGCATGAAGAATTCAATACCAAGCAACAAAGTATAACCTCAACAAAAAAAATCTAACAATAAATATTCATAACAACGATGCTAAGATAGCATCAAGTTAGTAATCAGCAGCAATATCTCAGCACAATCAGCAAATCAAATCAATAATCCAACACTTATCACCTAAAACAGAAGATTAAACTAACTAACTAACTAACTAACTAACTAACTAACTAACTAACTAACTAACTAACTAACTAATTAACTAAGTAACAAACAAACTAACTAACTAAAGGAGATGATGATGGATGGTAAATGGTGGTGGTGGATGATGGTTGAAAGAAGGAAAGTAGAGAAGAGAAGAGAAAAGAAGAAAACAAATGGAAAGAAGAGAAGAAAAGAAGAGTATGTGAATAGGGGGTCACGCGTACACGTGACAAGGGAAAAAGGGAGACGACGCGTATGCGTCTGGAAAGCGTAAGCGTGACAGGGGAAAAAGAAGGTGACGCCTACGCGGGGGAAGAATTTGTGCTAGACGCACAGTTCTCGCACGTTACGTGCACAACTCACTGTTTGGACCGTGCGATGGTACAATCCATGCCCGATCCTAGCACGCTCAAATTCAGGGGGTCATGCATACGCGTGGGTTAAGCATACGCGTGATAGGGATATGGCCCTTTTTTTTTGAAGAAGCATAAAAACAGAATAAAACTATCCTAACAACTATATACATTCTTAAGACCAACCAAAATTCAAATTTACTAAAACCCTTAACTCTTTTGAAAACTTTTTTCAAATATTCCACTAGGTAATTCAAACAAAGATGAAATTTAAAACAACTAACCTACAACTTAAGGCATAAATTTAAACAAACAAACTAACACATAAGGCAATATATACAAGAGTAATATAAAGAGAGAAAAATACCTAATAATGGCAACTCAATTCATTCATCAACTATATATACAAGAAAATGGAAATAGTTTACCATGGTGGGGTGTCTCCTACCTAGCACTTTTAGTTAAAGTCCTTAAGTTGGACATTTAGTGTGCTCCTAGTCATGGTGGCTTATGCTTGTATTCATCCAGAAACCTCTACCAATGCTTAGACTTCAAGTTTGCTACAACACTCCAATTGATATCCACCAGGCCTTGATGAAGTTCACAACAGGTTAGGAGCTCCCAAAATTGATCTTCATGTGGTAATCCAGGACCCCAAATCTTGTTTTCACACCCGTCTTCAAGTTGATCATGACGATTCTAATTGGGTGGCAAGTGATCCAAATTCTCAAGTAAACACCAAAGCATCTTCCTAGATCCATTCAATGTAGCACTACACTAACCATTGCACTTAAACTTAGATGAAGCAACCACAATGAACGTAGAATGGTGTTTCCAACCACTAACCATTGATGCGTGAGCATTTTCCTAGTGAATTTGCATTCAAATTGTTGAGTTTAATCAAGATTTAATTACCTTTAGCCACTATGAATGCTACTTTGAGTTGTTTGCAATTTCTGTTATTTCAGGTAGCATTCGGATGGATTTGACGGAGTTTTGTAGCAGAAAAGGAAGAAAGCGAATGATGCTGTCAACCCCGACCTCCTTGCACTCAAACAAAAATAACTTGAGCTACAGAGATCGAATTGACGTGATTTCAGTGGCATTAAAAAACTAACTTCAAGAGCTTTCCAACAATATATAATAGTATATCCATTTCGTATGGACCACTTCACACCAAACTTGAGGAAGCTCAAGTTTGGCGCCAACTAAAAAGCCTCCAAGGAACACATGCATACACTTCCACGCCAAACTTGAGTTCACTCAAGTTTGGCGCCACAATCAAGGAATGCTAAGGAATGCTTGATGTCCACTCTACGCCAAATTTGAGTTTACTCAAGTTTGGCGCCACACCCAGCAACAATAGTGGTCCCCATTCGTCAAAAGGCCTACGCAAATCAATTATTAAATTTTGATGTAAACTTTCATTCTATTTATAATTAGAAAAAGATATTATTTAGTTTTAGGAAATATATTTTACATTAATTAGGATTAGATATAAAAGGGAAAAGAATCAGCCCTCTGGGCTCTTCTCTTCTCTTGTACCTCATTCTGCAATTTACAGTTTTTCTGAATTCTAGTTTTCTCTCTGAACCATGAGCAACTAAACCTCCACTGTTAAGGTTAGGAGCTCTGTCTATTGTATGGATTGATAATATTACTTTTTTATTTTAATTCATGTACTGATTTATAATTCAAGAATTGTTTTTGTTCTTTATTTTATGAATCTGGGTGGAACGGAAGTATGATCTTGGTTCTAATTGAGTTCTTGTATAACTTAGAAAAGCTCTTTACTTGAACAACAGCTTGAAAAAAATTTCTCCTAAACTACTAATTATCTAGACTTAATAGGATACGTGACATATAATCCTTTTATATTTGGGTAATTAGGGTTTTTGTGGCATATAAACTAGAATTGAATTTCACCCTCTAATTGGAATTAAGTGACCAAAGAATTGGCGGTTGATGAATTTTAGAGGAGACTTAAAAGGTCTAAGGAATTAGGGTTTAGTCACATATAGTTTGCCATGAATTAATTCTTGCATGATTAAAATAGTTAGTAAGAAAAGTCAATCCAGAAAATAGATAACTCTGAAACCTTAACTGTTTTCTCATATATATTTCACAACTTGTTTACTATTTGCTTTCTGATTTTCTGATTTACTGTTAATGCAATTGAACTTTCAAAACACCATTTTCTGTTTGTCTGACTAAGCCATTCACTCAATCATTGTTGCTTGATCCATCAATCCTCGTGGGATCGACCCTCATTTACCTGAGGTACTACTTGGTACGACCCAGTGCACTTGCCGGTTAGTTTGTGGACTTTAAATTCCGCACCAACCATCTCCCTTTTGCTCTTAAAGCCACAAAGAGCCCTACGTTGACCATCCGTTTCAAGCAAACCATATTCAAATAGGACAATGAAGCTTAGGGATATGAAATTTACCCACTTGAATGATGTAATAGATGGTGATGGCTTAGGGAGAGATGTCTCCAATGGTCTTGCAAGTCCCACTCCCTTGTTCTCTTCTTTGACTACCTCCACCTCTTGGCACGCATTTTCAATTTCAATTACTTGTTCACCAACTTCTTCTACACATTCCTCACTGCTCAAGTCATGTGTTGGAGGTTGTGCATGGTCCTTCTTATCCTCAATTTCACAACATAATGAGGAAGGTTCAACAATCTCAATTGGCACATTAGTTGGTGTGAAATCATCTTCAATAGTAATACTTGTTGCTTGCTCAAATTCTTCCAATCTTTCATCATCTAAAATATGCCTAGGAGGTTGCACATTATCCTCCTCAACATTAATTTCAAATTCAATGGAAGAAGGTTTAACAACTTCACAAAATCATCAACAACTTTACTTGGTGTGGAAGTGTCCTCAAGCTTGGAATCCACCTCTTGTTCAACTTCGCCTAGGTCTTTAACCACTTCTTCTTCTTCAACAATCTTCATCCCTTCCACTTGTTGCAAAACACACTCCATTTCATTGTCCTCAAGTTGAGATTCTAAGATCTCCTTTATGCTCCGCTCTTCAGTTGATTTTCCACATTTATCCATGGAAATACTTTGTTTGTAGTATGAATCCCATGAGTCCAAGTTGGCTTTTATCTTGGCAAGGTTAGCCATGATAGCTTCGTGCCTCTTTTGAGCTTCCTCTTGCTTCTTTTGAAATATGATTGCTTGAAGTTGATCCATCACTTCCTTGAGACAATCCCTTGGCTCTTGTTCCACTTGGCTAACATAAGTAGGATCATATTGCTCTTGGATTGATGGATATGGATATTCTTCCATGGAGGGTTGTGGTGGAAGGTAGAATTCATCATATGGTTGAAAGTTCTCATACATGGGAGGTGGTTCATCTTGGTAAGAATAGTGAGGTGGTGTATATGGAGGTGGTGGTTATTGGGAGTATTGATATTGGAATTGTGATGACTCTAAGTATGGTTCATATGTTTTTTGTTGGTATGGTGGATATGGATTAGGATCATATGGAAGTGTTTGGTGGTATGGGGCTTGTGAGTATGGTGGTTGAAGACTATGTTGAGGATATGGCTCATTGGCATATGGTGGTTGTGGTTGATAATCACAAGGAGTTCCACCATATCCATTGGATTGATATGCATCATGGAATGGCTCATGCTCATAGTACATTGGAGGAGGTTGTTGGCATGAATATTGATCATATGCTTGAGGCTCCTCCCACCTTTGATTTTCTCATCCTTGATGCATATCCTCATTAAAATTTTCATTTTATACAACATAATTAGAACCAAACTCATAGCTAAAAGGGTGAGAATTCATGGTAACAAGAGAGAATAAAGACAAAAAACTAATAAGAAACAAAGTGAACAAACTCCTAAAACTAACAATAACTAGCAACCAAACCAAAAATCAAGCTATTCACAATATTAACATATATACAACAACCAATAACAAGCACACATTGTAATTCCCCAGTAATGGCGCCAAAAACTTGATGTGAGGTTACCGTCGGTTTAGAATTTTCTTCTCGATAAGAGAACTGCTTCATTGCTAGTATAGTTTCAAACCAAAAATCGACCCGCACCAAAGTTTAGTTTTGGTTGTCACAAGTTCAACCCAATAAAAATAACCAAGAGTATTACTCCCGAGTCATTCTCCCTAGGAATTACAATCGAGTGCTCAATTATTGGTTATGAGATTCACGGGGTGGGTTGATGATAAAAAAACAATAATCTAAATGAAAAGAAAGTAAAGCAAACAACTAAAGATAATAATTACTAAAGAGGCATTCATGGCAAGGATTGAGAATCAAAATTTTCTATCCTAGTCATTAATCATAACACAATAATGACCAAGAGTTAAGCCTATTACGTTATCTTCACATCAGAAGAGAGTCAAATATGCATAGTTAATCCCAATCCATAAGTAATATCAATGGAAACAAGATTAACTAACAACTCTAGATCACCAATCCAAATTGAGTATTAATGACTCAAGAGTACCTAATTTCTCTTTCCAAGCCAAGAATGCTAAAAATTCTACTCTAAACCTAAGCCAAGCGTTTTATCAAACACTTGGTGTGCATAAAAAGAAAAACATATTAAATTGTAATAATAATAAAGTCTACCACTACCAAAAGCAAGAAAATAACAACAATAACTACTCAATTAAACAATAAGAAACATAAAAAGACATCAATTGCATTAAAGAAAGTGAAAATCAATAAGAGTTCATAAACATAAAAGTGACATAAAAGGGAAATTAACAATGTAAACTAAGAGAACAAATATATGAGAACAAGAAATTGCAAGGAAAACTAAAGCAAGACAAGATTAGAACTTAAATCTGAGATGAAATTAACCTAAATCTACCCTAATTCTAGAGAGAATAGGGAGCTTCTCTTTTTAGAAAACTACATAAAGCATGATTTCTAAGTTACCCTAATTTCTCCCTCCTTCTTCCTTCTTGATTTTGGCCTCAAATACTTTAGAAATGAGTTGGATTTAGGCCTCAATGAGCTCAGAAATCGCCCCTAGCGTGTTTCTTTAATGAGGTCACGTGACAAGTGTGACGCGTACGTGTCGCTTGACAAATCTCTGGTCACGCGTACACAGAACTGGGCAGACTTCCAAAACTTCATTTCTTCATGAATTCTCCACTTTTACATGCTTTTTCTTCATTCCTTCAATCTAATCATTGCCTTCTAAACCTAAAATCACTTCATCAATCACATCAAGACATCGAATGGAATTAAAGTAAATTAAATTTAGCAATTTAAGAGTATAAAAAGCATGTTTTTACTCTTAAGCATAATTTAGGAGAAATTCACAAAACTATGCTATTTCATTGAATAAATGTAGGATAAGTTGATAAAATTCACTAAATTCAACACAAGATAAACCCTAAAATTGGGGTTTATCCACTCTCAACCCCCTTTTGAACACATACCTCCATACACACCACCTCAATATTCTCACCAATATGAACCACCTTCCATATATGAAGACCTTTTCCCACATGATGAACCATCTTCCTCTCTACAACCCTCAACAGAGGAAGCACTCCAATTGTTCCTCCAAGATCAAGAAGAGTACCAAAAGAGGCAAGAAAACATCATGGCTACCTTAGTTAGAGCTCTATCTCACTTAGCCTTGATACACTCTTCTAACAATTCAAGCACTTTCACGAATAAAAGTGAAGAACTAACTTCATTTGAAGCATGTGGAGTGGAAGAGAGCTTGAAACATAAAGGAGAAGAAGAGGAGTTGAAGCATGAGTTGCAACAAGTGGAGGAGGTTAAGATCAAAGAATTGAAGGAAGTGGTTGAAGAGTTTAGAGAAGTTGAACAAGAAAATGAGCTTGAAGAAGCTTGTCAAGAAGTGGTGATCATACAAGAGGTGCAAAAGGTAGTGGAACTTACATTTTCAAGGCCATTGGAAGTCTTCCTTCCTACGTCACCATCAAACACAACATTCAAGTGGGTTAAACTCTTATCTTTAAACTTTATTATCCCACTTGAATATGGTTTGCTTGAGACTGATGGTCAACTTAGGACCCTTTGTGAATTGAAGAGTAAAAGAGAGATGGTTAGTGGTTGGAAACACCATTCGAGGCTCACTCAGCTTGAATCACCAAGGTTTAGTTTTCATGGGTGGTGTAGAGCTCAATTGAGTGGATCTCAGAGGATGTTTGGGAGTTTACGTGAAAATTTTGAATGCTTGCCACCTGGATGGAACGATGAGAATCAACAAGGAAATCGAGTGTACAAGATTTGGGATCCCGAAGGACATTGGAAATGCAAGCATTGGTGGAGATTCAAGGAAGAATTCAAGTACAAGCCACCATAGCAAGGGTGTAATGACCCAACTTCCAGTACATCTTTATCGTAGCAAAAGTAAGGCGTTACCAACCTGTTTTTCTTTAATATCTATTTAATATTAAGCCTTTAGTTTGATATCACGTTTCAATTTTTAAGAAAATTCTAGAAAATTTTGTTTTTATTTATCAAAATCATATATCAAAGATCACCAAGCAACAGTAATCACATAATTACTAATAATAATAAATGCTATACAAATAAATTCAATATAAAACTCGAATACAACATCTATCCCTCTGGATATAATAAAAACTAAAGCAACAAAAGCAAGGAAACTCTATAAAAGCAACAAAAATTATAAATAAAATCTAACCTGATCGCCCACAGCTTCATGTTGAGTCTTTGAACTTGTGTCACTGAAAGAGTGAAAAATTTTGGGGTGAGAACAAACCACACGTTCTTAGTAGGGAATGGGAATGTTGTAAAAGTAATAAAATAAAATGCAAATAATTAACTTTACTTAATAAAACTATTTTTATCAAATCCCTGAAAATACTTTTAGTTTTACTTTAGATAATTAATTATTTTTCTTTGAATTTCTAAACTCAAAACAGATTTTAATCACAAAATTAGTAATATTAATCATCTCTTAGCCACATAATCATTAACATTTCACCTTAATACTTCTGTGAACTAATAGCACAAGTAAAAGATCCAAACCAACACATAAACAAGTCAAACAGCACAATCACAGAGAAGTAATACAAGCAAACACAACCAAATGCAAATGCACAAACAATATGATGCATGTTTGTCCTAAGCAGGCCATGAGCTTACGTGTCGGTTTACACTCTACAGCCCGACATTATCTAGGAACTAGTCCTAGATATGGTTTCCCATTGCGTCCTTCGTGCATACATATCGTTGGTTAAGAATACCACTCCTTCGTGACTACCGGCAGTCGGCGCAAAGCTCGACCCCATAATATACGCACAAGGGGAAATAGTGATCCTCAGTTCGTGGGTGTCCCCGAGATCAACACACAAATAAAACAATGATCCTCAGTTCGTGGGTTTTTTCGAGATCAATACACAACAAACATGATCCTCAGTTCGTGGGTTATCCCCGAGATCAATACACAACAAATAACAATCCTCAGTTCGTGGGTTTCCCCAAGATCAATACACAAAAATTCATGGGTTATTCTCATAATTAATGATTATCAATTCATGGGTTTTTCCCACATATAAAACAAGTAACAATTTATAGGTTTTCTCGAGACCAATGGTCATTCAGTTCATGGGTACTTCCCGTATTTAACCAATTATCAGCTCGTGGGTTTTCCCCGTAGTTAAACAACTAACAGTTCGTGGGGTTTTCCCGCCTTTTATCACTGTTCATTATCCTTTCTAAATGTTAACAATTTGTATATCAGTTCTCCATTCTCTTTTTCCCTTTAAATTCTTAAAAATTTTCCTTAAACCTTTCTTAACTTCCTCAAGCATTCGTTCCCAAAAATCTTAACCAATCATTTAAAACCAAATCCTCTTTTCATTCCTTACTTTAGCAAATCTTAACTCAAACTGTTTTCAAGCATTTAAGTCTACCCTTAATACTTTTAAAAGAATACTCCCTTTCCGATTTTATAAATAGTTGATAACCATCATCAAACAAGTCCTTAAATATTCACTCTAGTTAAATCCTTATATTTTCATCAAAATCCTTATATTTTTATAAAAATTCTGATATAATCTCCCCTAAAAATAAGATTTAGCCACCCTTACAAGTTCCCTCTTTCTCAACAATTCACCAGCCCTTTTTAAGCAATATCACAACAATAGATTCTGAATAATCATCTCATCATAATTCAATTTAACGACTAACATCCTATCATCAATTAAAATCAGAATTTCAATCAATCATTCTCTAAAAGTAAACTAGTCTAACTTTAAGAATTCATAACTAATATTCCAAAAATCAGCCTCACATAATTCCAGTTATTTTAGAGTTATTTATTCATTATCAAAGTTACTATTTTATTTTAAAAATCAGATTTCATGAAATCAATTTAGTAATCAAACTTCAATCAGTCACCAACCAAGTCCACTACCGTTACATTATATCGAATAACCAGCTCATCAACAACCAATTCAATATAATCCATCAAATATCAGAATTTCAGTCCATTCGCAACCATCAAGCAAACCAACCTATAGCAACGATTTTAGCATAATCAAATAAAATTAGGATTCTCTGCAATTCTAAATAATCAGAAAAATTGATAATAATGTCACCAGTTAATCACTTATAGCAACAAAACTAGTCACAATTCAAACTCAATCCCTCAGTTATCAATATGACAGTTTTTCAATAATTAACTCAACATATTTCAATTTAGTAAATAACACCAGTTCAATCACCATTCACAACCACATCTAATTCCAATCATAACTTAGAATAATAACAATAGCTAACTATTCTCAAACATATTTCAAGTCATTCACATCAATTAATTGATTCTTATCCATTATTAACCATTTGCAATTATCCAATTAACTTTGTGGGCATTCTAAAATTGAAAATGTTTAACTTTAAAAATAAATCCCCTACCTCAATGTCGCATTAACAATGAACTCAAGACAGAAACAACTGGCATCAACCGAACAACAACATTTTTTATCATTCTTCTTCTGACAATAGCTCCTTCTCCGGCGAGCTTCAATGGTGACAGTAGCAGCGTCTTCCTCCAAACTTGATGGTGGTAGAACAGTGACCCAGATGGCGGCACAAGACTCACCAACGACCCTGACAGCGGCGGAGACGCTCTCTTCCTCTCTTCTGCATGTATTATGCGATGGTGGTGACGGTAGCATCGGCGAGCCCTCTTCCTCCAGCGGCGGATTGGTGAGACGCGGTAGCAGTAGAGTGCTTCGCGCAGCGATGATCTCTTCCCTTTTTCCCGCGAGCTCTCTCCCCCTCTGGTTCTCTCCAGCGATGGCGGTAGCAGGTAGATCGAAGACTTCACTCTCTTCTCCTCAACGGCAGCGAGAGCAATGGCTGGATGGCGACGGCACAGGCAAGACACGACGGCTTTGAGTAGCAACCCCTCCTTCGCGAGCTCTCCCTCTCTGCGCGAGCTCTTTCTTCTCGACAACACAGCAACAACAACGGTGGCAGTGACACTCATTGGCGCCGTCTCCCTCTCCTTCCTCTTCTTCCCTCGCAGCTTCCTCACTCTTTGAATCTTTTGCTTCTTTCTCTCTTCTCTGTGTTTTCTCAGAAGGGGTGGGGTTCTAGGGTTTCTAATTGGGAATTTAGGGTTAGGGTTTCTTAATTTGAGAATTTTTGGGATTTAGGGTTAAAAATTAAAGATTTTATAAAAGAATAAGGATAAATATTAATAGATATTTTCATAAAATTAGAGGGTAGAATAATTTTAAAATTAAATATACTCCATTAAAAAATATTTAAGAGCATTATTTATCAACATATTGCTAAGTTCAATTAGTTATTTTTATTTTAAATTATAAAATAACCAATTATAATAAAATTACGCAAGAATGTCAAGTAACTTAAATTCAATATTTATAAATTCAATTTAATCATTCTTAATAAATAATTTTCTTAGAAATAAAAAACTCGAACTAAGTCATAAATTATTTGTAATAAAATTTTAAATTAAATTATATTATTTTTTCTTATTTTTCAATTAATGAAATTATGTGAAAAATTTAATTATGATAAAGATTATATAAAAATTCAAACTATTTTAAACTTCAATTATCATGAAACTTTATTTAATTATTCACAATAAAATAATTTTCTTAAAATAAAATTCTCAACAATTATAATAAATTTAATTATCCAAAAACTTGGAAGATGTTATAGTTTAAACTTCAGTTATCATGAAACTCTGTATAATTATCCTCAGTAAAATAATTTTCTTAAAATAAAATTCTCAACAATTATAATAAATTTAATTATCCAAAAACTTGGGATGTTACAAAGGGCATTTTGAATTGTCTAACTTAAAGACAATAAACAAAAGTGTTAAGGGAGAGACACCCCACCATGGTAACATCTTTCTAACTATTTTCTTTTAGTTTTTGTTTATTGAATTTTTGCTTCTCTTGGTTAGCTTTGTTTAGTTGAATTTTAGTTTTGATAAAGCTGTAGTTCAAGCGAGATAACTCTCTCGAGAACCACAAAAACTCATGTAGAAAAGGGTCATACTCTCGTTCCACCCAGTTCATAAGATTAAGAACGAAAACAACACCTTAGAATTGAATCAAACATATATTAAAATAGAAGAATAATAATCTTAATCCATAGAAATAAACAGAGCTCCTAACCTTAATTAGGAGGTTTAGTTGCTTATAACTTACAGAGAAAACAGGGTTTTGAAAGTGCGAAAGGAAGAAGATCCTAAACCTAAGTGATCTTTTTCATTAAATACTAACCTAATAATAAATGCTAGACCTAAAAGATATTATTTGTAAATAGAAACTACAAAAAAAGAAAATAAAAAAACTAAGAAGTGCTAAATCCACTTGGAGGCCTAAAGAGGTGTGAAACGAGCTGCTGCTGGCGTTTAATGCCAGTTTGGGCGTTAAACGCCCAAGGAGGAAGTGCGCGCTTCTGGTTTGTGCCCCCTGTTGGCATGAAACGCCAGGTGGGCATTCAGCGCCCAGGAGGGTGCTGCCAACATTTTCCTTTCTTGCTCCAAGCTCCTCCAAACTGTTCCAAATTTCACCTAAAACCATAAAAACACAAGAAAAAATCAAAGTAGCATCCAAAGGTGATTTTTGCACTAAAATCAAGAAGAAGTAAATGAAATCTAACTCAAAATAATATAAAAAATAAGAAAAAAGGGTATAAGATGCTCACGCATCACACAGGTCTGTACGCATGCACATGCCAATTTAAGCTCCCTGTCGTGTGCGTACGCACACAGCTGTGCGCATGCACACATACCCCAATTCCCTTGATCCATGCGTACGCTTGAATTGGTGCATACGCTTGCCCCAATTGAACCCTCTGCCGCGTGTGCACGCACACGCTAGTGCGCACGCACACATGATACTAACCCTCTTAAAAAAAATTCCCTTGTGTGTGTACGCACCCGTGGTGCATACGTGTAAAATCCGGTTAATTAATGACTAATTAACCCTTAAATTAAAATATGTTCTAGAAAATTAGAAATGCAAATTTTATGGTTTAATATGATAGAGAAAATTAAAACGAGAATTTTGACACCAATTTTTAAAAAATCGGCCCAAGATTAGGCCAAACGGGCCAAACCGGATAATCCAGGCCCAAAATGGGCCCAAGGTCCAACCCAACTCAGCCCAATTAGACAAAACAGCTCTCTTTTCCCCTCTTGGCACTCATTCCACGCTGAAACACAGCCATGGGAGAAGGAAGGAGAAGCAAACCCTTGGTTTGATTCAAAGTGACATAACTCTTCGCTCCGAGCTCCGATTGACGCACCGTTTGCGGCCACACGACCGCGGAGTCGAGCTTTACAAAACCCATAAGGTTTTGCAAGAGGTAAGCCACGTTTTTACCTCTGTTTTTCCAGCCCTTGATTTCAAAGTTCTTGGGTAAAAATGTTGAAATTGTGAGCTCTTTGTGTTATAGGATCCAATTAACTTGAAGAGAAGGATTATTCTTGCCTCCTTGATCCTTGGGTAAGCTAAGGTTCTCAATCCCAGTGGAATATGGTGTTTGGGTATTAAGTTATTGTATTTGGATGTGATAATTGTGGACTAGGTAGTGTGTATGTGAATGTTGGAGCTTGATTGAAGTCTTGGAAAGCTTGGAAAAGGGCTTTTTGTGGTGAAAAATCTGGTTGAAGGGTGTTGGAGCTTGAGAGCTTGTGAAATAGTGATATTAGAAGTGTTCCGAGTTGAACGGGAATCGGCCAAGGTATGGTTTCGGTTTTCTGTATCTAAAATATAATGTGGTTGTGAAAACTTAGGCTAGAGACCCTAAGATAGGATTTGAACTATTGATGTGTTGATTGGTTGAGATGAATTGTGTTGTTATGTATGTGATTAGTGGATTTTGGATGTTTTGATGATATGATGTATGAGAGACATGCATGTTTGGTTATATGTTTAATGATTGGTTGAGATTGAATTGCGGGTGAAACCATGTTGTTGGTGAGGATGATATTGATTGTATGTATTGATGGTTGATGGAATTGGTATTGTTGGAATTTGGGATGAGGAAAGATATATGATATGATGTTTTGTTTGAAATTGAGTTATTTGATTGTGATTGGTCAAAATGGTGGATTGGTGGATTGTGAACTTAATAAAGATGTCAAAATATGAGTTGAGGAGGCTTGAGGTTGATTTTGGTAAGTTTTGGTTGGTTTTGAATGATTTTGAAGGTGTATGTTCTGAAAATTGGAAGTTATGAACTTTGGTAAAAATGAAATTTTGATGAACTTCAACGGATCATATCTTGAGCTACTATTTTTGAAATTTAATGCTTTTTATATCAAATGAAAGATAATTTGACAAACTTTAAAATGGTTTAAATTTGGTGGAAATCTAAATTCTTTGGAAAGAGATATGATCGTTGAAAGTTGGGGCCTAAAATCTGAATTTTGTGAATGCTGCAAAATTTGTGATTTCTGGTTTGTGTGCACACGCACAGCCTTGTGCGCATGCACACCCCATGGATTTTTGAAGCTGTGCGTGCGCATGCACACACGGGGACATGGCTACTGCTGGGAGCGCTAGCACGCTCTGTGCGCACATACAACCAACGAAGTTTTGCAAGCTGTGCGCGCGCACAGCCTTGTGCGCACGCACACATTGGGAGGTGCATTCTGTTGATGGCGTTCGCACGTCCTGTGCGTGCACTCAACAATGAAAATTTTGCTTTCTGTGTGTACGCACAACCCTGTGTGCACGCACACTTTCTGAAAATACTTCTTGGAGTGCGCACGCACACCCCGGTGCGTATGCACACTGCCCTGTTTTCTTATAAAAACCTTATTTTTACATGTTTCACATCCCCAACAAGCTTGTAATCTTCCGAGACCCTGTTTCAAGCTTCTAAACCCCCATTTTTATTCTTTAAGTCTTAAATAAATATAAAATTCCTAGTGATTAAGAAGAAGCAAGGGAAGGGGGTAACTTGTGGATGAAGGAAATGGAAGTATTGAGGGATTATGACTAATAATGATGTTATGAGTTGTTGAAGAGGATGGTGGAGTACTGTGTATGATATGAGCCAAATGGCTGTGTGTGATGATTGTTTATGGCTGATTATGAATTAGGATTTTAAGCCGAATGGCTGAGATACATATTGAAAGATGGTTGAGAATGAATGCTTATATGCTGATTTGTCGATGTTATGATTGTTGCACTCCACCTATCTGAGATACGAGTTTTCTTGGATGAAAGCAGTGGCTAGCCACGACGTGCTTCAGGTTGAGACTCGATACTCTGCTGACCCTATGTCGTAAGTGTGGCCGGACACTGAAAGTTCCGGATGAGCTCGCCCCCGTGAATAAACACCAGTGAGGGTGTCTTATGTGAATTATGATTATGATTATATTGTGAATAACTCGAGTTGAGGATGCGTGACAGAGGGACAGTCCAATGGTTAGCTACTAGAACTTGTCGGGTTGGCTTTATAACTGACAGATGAGACTCATCAGCCACTAGGACAGGCATATATCATATGCATTATATGTGATTTGTTTGGAATGCCTAATTGACCGCATGTTTACTTGCTAATTGTCTAAGTGCCGTATCTGCTTCCTATTTGTGCATTTCTTTGTTTGATATAATTGTGTTTGCGATATCAAACTACTGGTGGTGGTTGGGAAGTTCGAAGGATTTGGAAATGAGAGTTTTAGTTAGACTGAAGATCCTTAGTTAGTTGCCTATTTTCATTTCTCATGGTTTAGTTATATTTATATTCTTTGATTATAAAGTGGGAGTTCTAGGATTGCCTTCGACTTTCCTAAGACATTATATGTTAGATATTTGGGCACTGTTACCATGCTGAGAACCTCCGGTTCTCACCCATTCGAATTTTGTGGTTTCCAGATGCAGGACGTGAGGCTCCTCACTGAGGCATGCTGGAGACTTCTGTTTTAGCGAAGATCCTTAGCTCTCGGGACTTTATTTTGGTTTTTATGTACTTGCTTAGATACTTACTATCTCCATTGTGTGTGTATATATATATATACACACATACATACTGTATTGACTCCTTTAAGAGGTTATTTTGGAAAAACAAGTTCTGTAACTTATCTTTTGGGTTTCTTTTGGGTTCTCCTACTTTATATATGTATACTTCTATGCTCGGACTGGTTATCTTTGAAAACCGAGTCTTGAGCTTTGATATCTGTATTTTTGGCACTCTCTAGTATATATGTACTCGCTTTAGCTTATCCTTTATCTATTTCGTTACGTTATCGATTGGAGTGTTGCGCTTTTCAATTTAACAGTCTTGATTTACCCCTTTTTCACTAAAGGCTCCTAGTTATAAACATTTTTCACACTACTATATATACTAAATTTTATTAGAGGTCGTAATACCTCGCAACCTCTGTTTTATGACTTAAGCATAAGACTCTGTGTGGTAAGGTGTTACATTATGGGATCAGAGCAGTTCGTTCCTGTAGAGCCTGAGAGACGGATTGACTATGCTTTTGTGCATTCTCTGTGTATGTGTTTATGTGCTATTAGGATATCTGACTGATATAACTGGCATAAACGTTCATGAGCATGCATTTGGAACTTTGAAGCACTAGACTTCCGATATTGAGACTGATCAACTTGATATCGATTGTTTGGTGTGTATAGGAACCAGATGGCGCCTCGTGGACGTGGTCGAGGCCGTGGGAGAGGTCGTACTGGTACTCAAGGACCGAAAACCAACCTGAATAACCCGGTAAACTTTATGGCAGCGTTAGAAAACATGGCTGCTGCTATGCAGGCCACTGCGGAGGCTCTTGGGCAACAGATAAATAATAATGGCAATGGCGAAAATGGAGCTCAAGGCCCGATGATGCTAGCAACCTTCTTAAAGGTTAATCCACCAGGGAAGCATCGCATTAGTGGCAGGGAGCATCGCATTAGTGGCAGGGAGCCCGACGTCTCCTGCAGCAGGGTGATGACCCTATCACCTGGGATGCCTTCCAGGTTGAATTTTATAAAAAGTACTTTTCGAATTCTGCCAGGACGGCCAAGTAGCTGGATTTACCGCAGTTGAAGCAGGGTGCTATGTCTGTATCTGAGTATACAGATAAATTTGAGGAGCTATTCAGGTTTTCCCGCATGTGTCAGGGAGCTCCGGGGGACTTCGAGGAATGGAAGTGCATTAAGTATGAAGGAGGGCTCTGGAGCGATATCTTAAGTTTAGGGGACCAATGGAGATTAGGACTTTCTCAGAGTTGGTGAATAAGAGCAGGGTTGCTGAAGAGTGTGTGAAAAAGGCAGCTGCAGAGAGAGGAAGCCATAGAAGACCATTCCCACAGAACCGAGGGAAGAACTTTGCTCTTAGAGGTTCACCTTTCAAGCGGGGAGGCTTTGTACCACACTGGACTCAGGGTCAGAATAATTTCAGAAGGCCTAACAACAACAATGTCCCGGGAAGAAGATTTGGAAAGCAGCCGCAGAACGAGCAAGCTTGTGCTAGGTGCGAGAGTTACCATCCGGGAGTCCGGGAGTCCCGCGCAAGGCTGGATGGGGCTTGTGCTATTCTTGTGGTAAGGCGGGGCATAAAGCCTCAAACTGTCCGGAGAAGCAGAGACAGGGTACTGGGAGCGCATAGCAGCCTGGTCGGGTGTTCACTACCTCAGCTGTGGGTGTTGAAGGGTCTGATACACTTATCTGAGGTAAATGTGATATTGCTGGTCAAACCTTAAATGCTTTATTTGATTCGGGAGAAACATATTCATTCATTGTATTTGAAAAGGCTAGTGAGCTAGGATTGAAGATTATGGTTTTGGGCTACGACCTGAAGGTGTATAATGCCACTCATGAAGCCATGGTGACTAGGTTAGGGTGTCCGCAGTTTCTTTTAGGGTCAAGCAGCGTGATTTTGTCCATGATTTAATTTGCTTGCCGATGACCGGTCTTGATCTTATCTTAGGATTGGACTGGTTGTCTAAAAACCATGTTTTGTTGAATTGTTTTGAGAAATCGTTGCACTTCATGCCAGAAGGATCAGAAGGGCTGGTTGTGGTGAATGGCTGTTACTTAAACTACGTGATAGTAAATTGTTCGGGATAGGAATGTCAAGGTGTTATGCTATTAGCTGCGAGTGTGTCGGGTGAAGAACAAAATTTAGAACAAATCCTAGTTGTTTGTGAATTTCCTGAGGTGTTTCCGGATGACATTGAGGAATTCCCTCCTAGTCGAGAGGTTGAATTTGCAATTGAGTTGGTATCGGGAACGGGGCCAATTTTGATTGCCCCTTACAGAATGTCGCCTTTAGAAATGGCTGAACTCAAAGTTCAGTTGATTGAAATTGGATTGATTATGTTGAAAATGTGCACTGTGCACCAAGTGTTCGATATAATGCTTGGATGAACTTTTAGTTTAATGCATGTGTTGTAGTTACCATATGCTTTAAACTATATTATTGTTTGGCAAATTAATCATGAATTGTGCACTATTGGATGGTTATGATGCTATTTGAGATTGAAATTCAATAATGCACTTATTTGTTGCTTTGAGTTACTAGCACCAAATTGATTTAAAAATTTACATTTGGTTACATATTTGGTGAATTTAATAAGTGCATTTGCATATAGTGAATTGAATTGACTTACTTGTTCATCATGATTTTAAAAACAATATCATTACATAACAAAGTACTTGCTCTTGAATGTTTTGAAATTGTTTGAGTGACTTACCTTGAATTTTCATCAAGCTTGTCCTTTTCGCATCAAGTACTTTGTTCTTGTGACTATTTCACTGTTTGGGATGAATAAGTAGTTTGATCATCATTGAATTGGATATTGATTGTAGTGCTATTCTATATTATCTTACGCATTCATTTGCACAATTTTAATATCCATTCTTTCAAAAATTCAATTCACTTTTGTTGTATTTGCCTAAGCTTGCTTGTGTTTTAATTGATGCTCATTCATTGCTTGCACCTTAGGCTACTTAATTGGGAAACTCATGCTTAGCTTTTGCTTGTGTGGTTGCCATTTTGACCGACCAATGTGTGTGTTCTAACCGCGCGCACATTTAAAATACACACATTGCTTCTCTTTATCATACCACACCACTATGAACTCTTTCTTAATTAAGTACTTGTTTGTTTTCTATTGCATCTGTGCTTACATTATTTTTGCTTCCTCTTTTGTCTTCTTTATGCCAATTGTCATATATTGCTGAATTCCATCCCTTTTCACTCTTTCTCAGGATGGGCCGAAAAGGCATCTAATTCAACAATTAAAGAACACATAATTCAAACAGTCATTTAGCACACCCACAATCACAGAAAATACACTCACAAACAAATATGCGCAAACAAGTATGATGCATGTCTATCCCTAGTGCAGGTAATGAGCTCATCTGTCGGTTTCGACCCACTCCCGACGTAACTCAGCAACCTTTGTCTGAGTTTGGTTTCCAGTGCCATAACCTCTATAAGCAACCTCTGTCTTACAGGTGCGACTCTTTTGAGCCGATGTATGCAAACATAACCGATGTAAGCAACCTCGGTCTTACAGGTGAGGCTCTATCTGGCCTATGTATGTATTGATAACCTTTGTAAACAACCTTCGTCTTACAGGTACGATCATCCCTTGGAAAGCACATTGAAGAGAGAACTTTTGCGTGGTCTAGAAATTCGGAGATAAATTCTCGTTGCAGGTATAGCTTCTAAACCAACAAAAATCCTTTCTTACAAACGTTTGGTTGTCACAAGTAACAAACCCCTTTAAAATTGATAACCGAAGTATTTAAACCTCGGGTCGTCTTCTCAAGGAACTGCAGGGAGGTATGTTCTTATTATTGGTTATGAGTTTTGTAAATTGGGGTTTTGAAAGTAAGGAACAAGTAATTTAAATGACAAGTAAAATAAATGAATAACTATAAAATAAACTCTTGGCAAGGTATGAAAATTCGGAAGTCCTATCCTAGTTATCCTTATCAATGGTGATGATAATTGGGTTTTAATCCCACTTAGTTAACCTTTACTAAACAAAGGAAGGTCAAGTGGACTAATCAATTTGATCCTCAGGTCCTAGTCAATTCCTAAGGAAAGACTAAAGTTATTGGAATTCGATTCAATTAGCAAAAATAACAATTATCAATCACGATGAGTTTGACAACTCAAGAGTCTCCAATTGATCAATTAAAGCCAAAAGGGAAAAATCTAAATTATTTATATAAATAAAGGAAAACAATCATAATTCTGAAATACCTCAAGTTGCACTAATAAAGATATCAAATGTAACATGGAGAAGTTCATAAATTAAATTGGGAAAATAAATAAAAGGAACATTGAACTTGGTAATTGAGCAGAAATTGTAAGTTGAAATAATAAAAGTCCTAAATCGTTTAAGAGGAATCCTAATCCTAAAACCTAAGAGAGAGGAGAGAACATCTCCCTCTAAAAACTACATCTAAATTGTGAAAAGTGAATTATGAGCTGATGATTATGCATGAATGGATTCCCCCACTTTATAGCCTTTAATATGTGTTTTCTGGGCCAAAAACTGGGTCGAAAACAGCCCAGAAATCGCTGGAGAAGAAATCTGCCACGCTGATTTTTGTCACTGCGACGCGTCCGCATGGAGCGCGCGTTTGCGTCGCCTAGTGTCAGGGCAATGGTGCACGAATTGTGAATCACACTTTTCACACTCGTACCACTAACCAGCAAGTGCACTGGGTCGTCCAAGTAATACCTTATGTGAGTAAGGGTCGAATCCCACGGAGATTGTTGGTTTGAAGCAATCTATGGTTATCTTGCAATTCTTAGTTAGGAAGTCAATTATATTTATCAGTTGAGTTGCGAATAAACAAGAGAGCATGGATTAAAGGTTACTTGTTATGCAGTAATGGATAATATGTTGGAGTTTTGGAGATGCTTTGTCTTCAGAATCTCTGCTTTCCTCTGTCCTCTGATTCATGCACGCACATCCTCCTATGGCAAGCTGTGTGTAGGTGGATCACCGTTGTCAATGGCTACCATACATCCTTTCAGTGAAAAGGGTCCAGGTGCGCTGTCACCGCACGGCTAATCATCTGCAGGTTCTCAGTCGTACCGGAATAGGATTTACTATCCTTTTGCGTCTGTCACTACTCCCAACACTCGCGAGTTTGAAGTTCGTCACAGCCATCCAATCCCAGAATCCTACTCGGAATACCACAGACAAGGTTTAGACTTTCCGGATTCTCATGAATGCCGCCATCAATCTAGCTTATACCACGGAGATTCTGATTAGGGAATCTAAGAGATATTCATTCAATCTGATGTAGAACGGAAGTGATTGTCAGACACACGTTCATGGATTGAGGAAGGTGATGAGTGTCACTGATCATCACCTTCTCCATAGTTAGGCGCGAATGGATATCTTAGATAGGAACACGCATGTTTGAATGGAAAACAGAAATACTTGCATTAATTCATCAAGACACAGCAGAGCTCCTCACCCCCAACAATGGAGTTTAGAGACTCATGCCATCAAAAAGTACAAAGTTCAGATCTAAAAATGTCATGAGATACCAAATAAATCTATAAAAGTTGTTTAAATACTAAACTAGTAACCTAGGTTTACAGAAAATGAGTAAACTATAACAGATAGTGCAGAAATTCACTTCTGGGGCACACTTGGTGTGTGCTGGGACTGAGACTAAAGCTTTCACGTGCCTGGGGCTGTTTTGGGCGTTCAACGCCAGCTTTGGATCCTTTTCTAGCGTTGAACTCCAACTTGCAACTTGTTTCTGGCGCTGGACGCCAGAATTGGGCAGAGAACTGGCGTTGAACGCCAGTTTACATCGTCTATCCTTGAGCAAAGTATGGACTATTATATATTGCTGGAAAGCCTTGGATGTCTACTTTCCAACGCAATTGGAAGCACGCCATTTGGAGTTCTGTAGCTCCAGAAAATCTGTTTTGAGTGCAGGGAGGTTAGAATCCAATAGCATCAGCAGTCCTTTTTCAGCCTGAATCAGATTTTTGCTCAGCTCCCTCAATTTCAGCCAGAAAATACCTGAAATTACAGAAAAACACACAAACTCATAGTAAAGTCCAGAAATATGAATTTTCCCTAGAAACTAATGAAAATAAACAAAAAACCAACTAAAACATACTAAAATCTATATGAAATTAACCCCAAAAAGCGTATAAAATATCCGCTCATCACAACACCAAACTTAAACTGTTGCTTGTCCTCAAGCAACTAGACAAATAAAATAGAAGACTAATAGGTTGAGAAGCAATAATATCTCAGAGTTTTTGAGTGAAGCTCAGATTCTAATTAGATGAGCGGGACTAGTAGCTTTTTGCTTCCGAACAGTTTTGGCATCTCACTTTATCCATTGAAGCTCAGAGTGATTGGCATCTATAGGAACTTAGAATTCAAATAGTGTTATTGATTCTCCTATTTTAGTATGATTATTCTTGAACACAGCTATTTTATGAGTCTTAGCCGTGGCCCTAAGCACTTTGTTTTCCAGTGTTACTACCGGATACATAAATGCCACAGACACATAATTGGGTGAACCTTTTAGATTGTGACTCAACTTTGCTAAAGTCCCCAATTAGAGGTGTCCAGAGTTCTTAAGCACACTCTTCTTTCTACTTTGGACCTTGACTTTAACCGCTCAGTCTCAAGTTTTCACTTAACACCTTCACGCCACAAGCACATGGTTAGGGACAACTTGGTTTAGCCGCTTAGGCCAGGATTTTATTCCCTTAGGCCTTCCTATCCACTGATGCTCAAAGCCTTGGGATCCTTTTTATTACCCTTGACTTTTGGTTTTAAGGGCTATTGGCTTTTTCTGCTTGCTTTCTCTTTTTTTTTTTCTCTATATTATTTTTTTTTCTGCAAGCTTTGTTCTTTGCTGCTTTTTCTTGCTTCAAGAATCATTTTTTTATGATTTTTCAGATTATCAATAACATGTCTCATGTTCATCATTCTTTCAAGAGCCAACATATTTAACAGTCTTAAATAACAAATTCAAAAGACATATGCACTGTTCAAGCATTCATTCAGAAGACAGAAAGCATTACCACCAAATGTAACTAATTAGAATTTTTATTATTAAAAACTCGAAATTTTATTGCCTCTTATTCAAAAGATCTACTATTTTATTCATGTTTGCTAATGATGAGAAAAATAGACTATAACTTAATTGGAGATAAAATCAAAATAGATACTAATTACTACTATATGACTCCTAAAGTAAACTCCTATAACGACAACTATCACAGAGTTAAAGCAGAAATTGGAATTTAACAACCTTTGTTCTGGGAAGTGGATGTTCCTCGAATCTGTGGGGTGCTTGGTCCTTAAGGTTATAACTTCTGGCGCTTCAATTCCCTCAAATCACGCCCTTGCTCCTCTTGTTCTTTAATCAAGTAGCAAAGAATTTGACTTTGTTCCTTCTGTTCTTTTATTATTTGTTCTATAGCTTCTTGCATTTTGGTAACTGATGTTTCAAGATACTCCCAATATTCAGATTGAGGGATTTCTGGGAGAAATTCCTGTGTTTTCTTCTTGATGGGATTATCCTGTGCTTGTTGTTTTTCCATTGATGCTTTGGTGATTGGTTTCTCAATTGAGATATACTCAGTTATTCCCATCCTTACTCCAGCGTCCTTGCAGAGCAGAGAAATCAAGCTTGGGTAAGCCAACCTGGCATCTTTAGAATTTTTATTAGCAATTTTGTAGAATTTAGTTGAAATCAGTTGATGAACTTCCACTTCTTTTCCCATCATGATGCAATGGATCATCACTGCTCTTTTAACAGTGACTTCAGAACGGTTGCTGGTGGGCAGCATAGCTTTGAGCATCAGTGGATAGGAGGGCCTAAAGGAATAAAATCCTGGTCTAAGCGGCTAAACCAAGTTGTCCCTAACCATGTGCTTGTGGCGTTTAGGTGTCAAGTGAAAACTTGAGACTGAGCGGTTAAAGTCAAGGTCCAAAGCAAAAAAAAAAAGAGTGTGCTTAAGAACCCTGGACACCTCTAATTGGGGACTTTAAGCAAAGCTGAGTCACAATCTGAAAAGGTTCACCCAATTATGTGTCTGTGGCAATTATGTATCCGGTGGTAATACTGGAAAACAAAATGCTTAGGGCCACGACCAAGACTCATAAAGAAGCTGTGTTCAAGAATCATTATGCTGAACTAAGAGAGTCAATAACACTATTCGAAATCTGAAGTTCCTATAGATGCCAATCATTCTGAACCTCAATGGATAAAGTGAGATGCCAAAACTATTCAAGAGGCAAAAAGCTATAAGTCCCGCTCATATGATTGGAGCTATGTTTCATTGATAGTTTGGAATTTATAGTATATTCTATTCTTTTTATCCTATTTGATTTTCAGTTGCTTGGGGACAAGCAACAATTTAAGTTTGGTGTTGTGATGAGCGGATAATTTATACGCTTTTTGACATTGTTTTTAGTATGTTTTTAGTAGGATCTAGTTACTTTTAAGGATGTTTTTAATAGATTTTGTGTTAAATTCACATTTATGGACTTTACTATGAGTTTGTGTGTTTTTCTATGATTTCAGGTATTTTCTGCCTGAAATTGAGGGACCTGAGCTAAAATTAGATTCAGAGGTTGAAAAAGGACTGCTGATGCTGTTGGATTCTGACCTTCCTTCACTCAAAGTGGATTTTCTGGAGCTACAAAACTCGAAATGGCGCGCTTCCAATTGCGTTGGAAAGTAGACATCCAGGGCTTTCCAGCAATATATAATAGTCCATACTTTAGCCAAGAATTGACGACGTAAACTGGCGTTCAATGCCAGCTTTCTACCCAAATCTGGCGTCTAGCGCCAGAAAAGGATCCAAAACCAGAGTTGAACGCCCAAACTGGCACAAAAACTGGCGTTCAACTCCACAATTGGCCTCTGCACATGCAACACTTAAGCTCAGCCCAAACACACACCAAGTGGGCCCCGGAAGTGGATTTATACATCAAATACTTACTCATGTAAACCCTAGTAGCTAGTTTATTATAAATAGGACCTCTTACTATTGTATTAGGCATCTTTGGACGTCTGGTTCTTAGATCAGAGGGGCTGGCCATCTCGGCCATGCCTGGACTTTCACTTATGTATTTTCACGGTAGAGTTTCTACACTCCATAGATTAAGGTGTGGAGCTCTGCTGTTCCTCAAAGATTAATGCAAAGTACTACTGTTTTCTATTCAATTCTTCTTATTTCGCTTCTAAGATATCCATTCGCACCCAAGAACGTGATGAAGGTGATGATTATGTGTGACGCTTATCATCCTTTTCCCTCATGAACGCGTGCCTGACAAACACTTCTGTTCTACATGAATTAAGCTAGAATGAATATCTCTTAGATCTCCTAACTAGAATCTTCGTGGCGTAAGCTAGAATGATGGCGGCATTCAAGAGAATCCGGAAAGTCTAAACCTTGTCTAAAAAGAAAAGAAAGGAGAGGGATAGAAGGAGAGCTAGGTGCAATTGTTGATGGAAGGGGAGGGAGGCCGAACCCATATTTAAAGGGAGGGGGGTGGGTTCGAAAATTTAGAAAAGATATGATAAAAAAATTGATTTGGAAAAGATAGGATAGAAGATATAATAAGAGAGGATATAGTTTAAAATTGAAAAGGTATAAAAGATTTTTGAAAAAGATAAATCAAAATTTTGAAAAAGATAATGTGGAGATTTGAAAAAGATATTAGTTGAAAAGATTTTTGAATGAAAAGAGATAGATTTGTTTTGAAAATTTTGAAAAAGAGTTGAATTGGGTAAAAAGGGTTGGTGCTTATGGATTAAGATACATTTGATATTTTTAAAATAGGGTTTTTGGAATTTAGGAATTTTAGAAATCAGGGTTCTTAACATGTTTATGTAAGAAATCATGAATTGAAACATGAAAATCAAAATTAAAATGAAAAATATGAAGAAAAAATGAATTTACCTCCTCACAATCCTGGCGTTTGAACGCCCAAACGCTGCATGTTTTGGGCGTTCAACGCCCAAATGCTGCCTCTCCTGGGCGTTCAACGCCCAGCTGCTGCTTCTTTCTGGCGTTGAACGCCAGGAAGTCCTTTGTTACTGGGCGTTTTTCTGAACGCCCAGAATGCTGTAAATCTGGCGTTAAACGCCCAGAAAGAGCTTCTTTCTGGCGTTTAACGCCCAGATGGCTATCCTCATTGGCGTTCAACGCCCAGTGGATGCTTCCTTTGGGTGTTGAACGCCCAAAACAGACTCTTACTGGCATTTTCTTGCCAGTGAGCTCTTTTTCTCTGTTTTGTGTGCAGATTCCTTCTGTAACCCTGTGAACTTATGCAATTGATTTTTTACCATGTTATCAATGAACTTTATATAAACAAATAAAAATAAAAATAGGGCAAAATGCTTAGAGGATTGATGCCCCATGGCTGGGTTGCCTCCCAGCAAGCGCTTCTTTATTGTCTTTAGCTGGACCTTGCTGAGCTTTTAGTCTAGCTTCAGCCTTGAGCACTCTTGCTCAACATTGCCTTCAAGATAGTGCTTGATTCTCTGTCCATTGACAATGAACTTCTTATCAGAATCAATATCTTGAAGCTCCACATAACCATATGGTGATACACTTGTAATCACATATGGTCCCCTCCACTGGGACTTCAGTTTCTCGGGGAATAGCCTGAGCCTAGAGTTGAACAACAGAACCTTTTGTCCTGGTTCAAAGATTCTAGATGACAGCTTTCTGTCATGCCACTTTTTTGATTTTTCTTTATAAAGCTTGGCATTTTCGAAAGCAGTGAATCTGAATTCCTCTAGTTCATTCAGCTGGAGCAATCTTTTTTCTCCAGCTAATTTGGCATCAAAGTTCAGGAATCTGGTTGCCCAGTAGGCTTTATGTTCCAGTTCCACGGGCAGGTGACATGCCTTACCATAGACCAGTTGGTATGGAGAGGTCCCTATAGGAGTCTTGAATGCTGTTCTGTATGCCCACAGAGCATCATCCAAGCTTCTTGCCCAATCCTTTCTACGGGTATTTACAGTCCGTTCTAGGATTCTTTTTAGCTCTCTGTTAGAGACTTCAGCTTGTTCATTAGTCTGTGGATGATTTGGAGTCGCCACCTTGTGGCGAATCCCATACCGGACCATGGCAGAATAAAGCTGTTTGTTGCAAAAGTGAGTGCCCCCATCACTGATTAGTACTCTAGGGAACCTGCTGAAGATATATTTCTGGAGGAACTTCAGCACTGTTTTAGTATCATTGGTGGGTGTGGCAATGGCCTCAACCCATTTTGATACATAGTCAACTGCCACCAGAATATACGTGTTTGAGAATGATGGTGGGAAAGGTCCCATGAAGTCAATTCTCCATACGTCAAACAACTCAATCTCCAAGATTCCTTGTTGAGGCATGGCGTAACCATGCGGCAGATTACCAGCTCTTTGGCAACTGTCACAGTTACGTACAAACTCTCGGGAATCTTTATAGAGTGCGGGCCAATAGAAGCCACATTGGAGGACCTTGGTGGCTGTTCGCTCACCTCCGAAATGGCCTCTATATTGAGATCCATGGCAATGCCATAGGATCCTCTGTGCTTCTTCTCTAGGAACACACCTACGAATTATTCCGTCTGCACATCTCTTAAAGAGATAGGGTTCATCCCACAAGTAGTACTTTGCATCAGTGATTAATTTTTTCTTTTGTTGCCTGTTGTACTCTTTGGGTATGAACCTTGCAGCTTTATAGTTTGCAATATCGACAAACCATGGTGTTTCTTGAATGGAAAATAAATGCTCATCCGGAAAAGTCTCAGAGATCTCAAGAGAGGGGAGGGACGTCCCTTCTACTGGCTCTATCCGGGACAGATGATCAGCCACTTGGTTCTCTGTCCCTTTTCTGTCTCTTATTTCTATATCAAATTCTTGCAGAAGCAACACCCATCTGATGAGCCTGGGTTTTGAATCCTGCTTTGTGAGTAGATATTTAAGAGCAGCATGGTCCGTATACACAATCACTTTTGATCCTACTAAGTATGATCTGAACTTGTCAATGGCATAAACCACTGCAAGTAATTCTTTTTCTGTGGTTGTGTAATTTTTCTGGGCATCATTTAAAACGTGACTGGCATAATAAATAACGTGCAGAAGCTTGTCATGCCTCTGTCCCAATACTGCACCAATGGCGTGATCACTGGCATCACACATTAGCTCAAATGGTAATGTTCAGTCTGGTGCGGAAATAACTGGTGCTGTGACCAGCTTAGCTTTCAGCGTTTCAAACGCTTGCAGACACTTTGTGTCAAACACAAATGGCGTGTCAGCAGCTAGCAGATTACTTAGAGGTTTTGTAATTTTTGAAAAATCCTTTATAATCCTCCTATAGAATCCTGCATGCCCCAGAAAGCTTCTGATTGCCTTAACATTGGCAGGTGGTGGTAATTTTTTAATTACCTCTATTTTTGCTTGATCCCCCTCTATTCCCTTGTTTGAGATTTTATGCCCAAGGACAATCCCTTCAGTCACCATGAAGTGACATTTTTCCCAGTTTAAGACTAGATTGGTCTCTTGGCATCTCTTCAGGACAAGTTTCAGGTGATCAAGACAGGAGCTGAATGAGTCTCCATATACTGAGAAGTCATCCATGAAGACCTCCAGAAATTTTTCCACCATATCAGAGAAAATAGAGAGCATGCATCTCTGGAAGGTTGCAGGCGCATTACACAGCCCAAATGGCATCCTGCTGTAAGCAAACACTCCAGATGGACACGTGAATACTGTTTTCTCTTGATCCTGGGGATCTTCTGCAATTTGGTTGTAGCCTGAATAGCCATCCAAAAAGCAGTAATAATCATGACCTGCTAGT
>NC_029785.2:40099073-40100323 GCF_000816755.2 Arachis ipaensis | reverse complement strand
TGTCTTGTGTGTCCTTAGCACTTGAATAAGTGCTTCCTCTTCCTGTGGATTTAAAGCAGAGATTATGATCACTGGAAAAGTGTCACCTTCTCCCAGAAATACATATTTCAGGGATGGTGGTAAGGGTTTGAGCTCGGGTTTAGGAGGTTTTTACTCTTCCAGAGGAAATTTCAGAGGTTCTTTCATCTCCTCTGAATTTTCCAAATCAGGCTGAACATCTTTAAAGATGTCTTCCAACTCTGATTCGAGACTCTCAGCCATGTTGATCTCTAATATCAAAGAGTCAATAAGATCAACTTTCATGCAGTCTTTTGATGTGTCTGGATGCTGCATGGCTTTGATAGCATTCAACTTAAACTCATCATCATTGACTCTCAGGGTTATTTCCCCTTGTTGGAAATCAATGAGGGTTCGTCCAGTTGCTAGGAAGGGTCTTCTTAAAATGAGAGTAGCACTCTTGTGCTCCTCCATTTCCAGCACTACAAAGTCAGTGGGAAAGGCGAATGGCCCAACTTTGACAATCATGTCTTCAATCACGCCTGATGGGTATTTAATGGAGCCATCAACAAGTTGGAGACATATCCGGGTTGGTTTAACTTCTTTAGTTAAGCCAAGCTTTCTGATAGTGGATGCAGGTATTAGGTTGATGCTTGCCCCAAGATCGCACAAAGCTGTCTTGGTGCAATTACCTTCTAATATGCATGGTATCAAAAAACTCCCAGGGTCTTTAAGTTTTTCAGAAAAGCTTTTTAGAATGACTGCACTGCATTCTTCAGTGAGGAGAACTCTTTTTGTTTCTCTCCAATCCTTTTTATGACTCAAGATCTCTTTCATGAACTTGGCATAAGAAGGTATTTGCTCAAGTGCCTCTGCAAATGGAATCTTTATTTCAAGAGTCCTGAGATAATCTGCAAAGCGAGCAAATTGCTTATCCTGTTCCTCTTTTCGGAGTTTTTAAGGATAAGGTATCTTGGCTTTATATTCCTCAACCTTAGTTGCTGTAGGTTTATTGCCTACAGAAGTGGTTGAAGAAGCCTTTTTAGAGGGGTTGTCATCAACACTTGTGTGTGTCTGATCCCTCACTGGCAATTGAGTGCCAGAGTTAGAAGCTGGAGTGATGTGAGACGCCAACTCTTTGTCTGTTCCTGGCGTCTGAACGCCAGAACTGTGCCCATTTTGGGCGTTCAACGCCAGATCCTTGCTTGTTTCTGGCGTTGAACGCCAGTCCTTGGCATGGTCTGGGCGTTCAG
>NC_029785.2:40077051-40098847 GCF_000816755.2 Arachis ipaensis | reverse complement strand
AACACCAAACTTAAAGTTTGGCACAAGATTTAATCAAGAAAAAATTATTTTTGAAAAAGATTTTTAATAAAACTGGTGCCCAATCATCAAGAACATAAACCAACACTCTAGCCAATTGGGCAATAAATGTAACACTTGTTTTGAAGAAGGATATTTTTAACCAAGAACAATAATAAGAGACTCTAAACCAAAAAGAAAAATTTTCCTAATCTAAGCAACAAAATAAACCGTCAGTTATTCAAACGCGAACAATTCCCAGCAACGGCGCCAAAAACTTGGTGCACGAATTGTGAATCACACTTTTCACACTCGTACCACTAACCAGAAAGTGCACTGGGTCGTCCAAGTAATACCTTACGTGAGTAAGGGTCGAATCCCACGGAGATTGTTGGTTTGAAGCAATCTATGGTTATCTTGCAATTCTTAGTTAGGAAGTCAATTATATTTATCAGTTGAGTTGCGAATAAACAAGAGAGCATGGATTAAAGGTTACTTGTTATGCAGTAATGGATAATATGTTGGAGTTTTGGAGATGCTTTGACTTCAGAATCTCTGCTTTCCTATGTCCTCTGATTCATGCACGCACGTCCTCCTATGGCAAGCTGTGTGTAGGTGGATCACCGTTGTCAATGGCTACCATCCATCCTTTCAGTGAAAAGGGTCCAGGTGCGCTGTCACCGCACGGCTAATCATCTGCAGGTTCTCAGTCGTACCGGAATAGGATTTACTATCCTTTTGCGTCTGTCACTACGCCCAGCACTCGTGAGTTTGAAGTTCGTCACAGCCATCCAATCCCAGAATCCTACTCGGAATACCACAGAAAAGGTTTAGACTTTCCGGATTCTCATGAATGCCGCCATCAATCTAGCTTATACCACGGAGATTCTGATTAGGGAATCTAAGAGATATTCATTCAATCTGATGTAGAACGGAAGTGATTGTCAGACACACGTTCATGGATTGAGGAAGGTGATGAGTGTCATTGATCATCACCTTCTCCATAGTTAGGCGCGAATGGATATCTTAGATAGGAACACGCATGTTTGAATGGAAAACAGAAATACTTGCATTAATTCATCAAGATACAGCAGAGCTCCTCACCCCCAACAATGGAGTTTAGAGACTCATGCCGTCAAAGAGTACAAAGTTCAGATCTAAAAATGTCATGAGATACCAAATAAATCTCTAAAAGTTGTTTAAATACTAAACTAGTAACCTAGGTTTACAGAAAATGAGTAAACTATAACAGATAGTGCAGAAATCCACTTCTGGGGCCCACTTGGTGTGTGCTAGGGCTAAGACTAAATCTTTCACGTGCCTGGGGCTGTTTTGGGCGTTCAACGCCAGCTTTGGATCCTTTTCTGGCGTTGAACTCCAACTTGCAACTTGTTTCTGGCGCTGGACGCCAGAATTGGGCAGAGAACTGGCGTTGAACACCAGTTTACGTCATCTATCCTTGAGCAAAGTATGGACTATTATATATTGCTGGAAAGCTCTGGATGTCTACTTTCGAACGCAATTGGAAGCACGCCATTTGGAGTCTTGTAGCTCCAGAAAATCCATTTTGAGTGCAGGGAGGTCAGAATCCAACAGCATCAGCAGTTCTTTTTCAGCCTGAATCAGATTTTTACTCAGCTCCCTCAATTTCAGCCAGAAAATACCTGAAATTAGAGAAAAACACACAAACTCATAGTAAAGTCTAGAGATATGAATTTTTCCTAGAAACTAATGAAAATAAACTAAAAACCAACTAAAACATACTAAAATCTATATGAAATTAACCCCAAAAAGCGTATAAAATATCCGCTCATCAGGCAACTATGGCATATTATATATTAAATCGAAGCCCCAGACGTTAGCTTTCTAACGCAACTAGAACCGCGTCGTTTGGACCTCTGTAGCTCAAGTTATGACCATTTTAGTGCGAGAGGGTTAGGCTAAAAGCTTTGGAGTTCCTTCAACTTCTTGTATTCCTTCCACTTTTGCATGCTTCCTCTCCATCCTCCAAGCCATTCCTGCCCTGTAATCTCTGAAAACACTTAACACACATATCAAGGCATCTAATGGTAATAAGAAAGGATTAATATTAATGAAATTAAGGTCAAAGGAGCATGTTTTCAATCATAGCACAAAATCAGGAAGGAAAATATAAAACATGCGAATTCTATGAATAAGCGTGAGAATAATGGATGAAAAACCACTCAATTTAGCACAATATAAACCATAAAATAGTGATTTATCAACCACCCCACACCTAAACATTAGCATGTCCTCATGCTAAGCTCAAGAGAAGCTATAAAGGATGAAAGAGGAATGGTAGAATGTATGAAATGCAACCTATCTGTATAAATGCAACTATATGCAGAATGTTTCTACCTACTTGGTTAAAAGTAAATAAATCTTCCAATAACATACATAAATCAGATTTCACTAATTCAAATTATACAACAAAAGACAAGTAAACTTGTAAGAAGATAGCTCATGAAAGCAGGGAACATAGAATCAAGCATTGAACCCTCACTGGTAGTGTATATCACTCTAATCTCTCAAGTGTCTAGGGTTAATCACTCTACTCTTCTCTAATCATGCTTTCTAAACTTTGTTCTTCATCTAACCAATCAACAAAATTTAGTATACCAATGCAAACATCATGAGGTCTTTTCAGGGTTGTAATGGGGCTGAGGCAAAGGTAAGGATATATATAAGATTAAGTGAGCTAACAAAGTGAATCCTTGATTAGTCTAAGATCTCACCTAACATATACATACTTTATATAATTTAAAATGCTTTACCTAGCTACCCAAATTTTTTCCACTTTTGTATTACATGCTCATGTATCAAACTTATTTTTGAATTTTGTCCCATGTGCATTGATCCTTTTTATTTTGCATTTGGGGTAATTCATATATATTTTTTTGTATCCCCTTATTTAATTACTTAATTTTTTTAATTTTTTTAATGCACATGGTAATTTAATTATTTTGATTTCACATGAGCATGCTTCCCAAATTTTTAAATAACTTATTCAATTTAATTCCCTTTTTTTTCTATCATCCCATGTTCCCATAAAATTTCTCACACTTAAATTATACACAATATCTATCTTAAGCTAACCAAGAATTCAACTTGGGATTTTTATTTTATTTTTCTGCTTAAGGCTAGTAATGTGGTTATGAAATAGAATAAATGGGATTAAAAGGCTCAAGGTGGCAAACAAAGGTGATTAAAAGGGTAGGCTTATTTGGGATAAGTGAGTAAAAATTCAAATAATGGCCTCAATCATATGCAAGCATGTAAATATACTAAATAATGGATATACAGACTGGAACAAAATATAGATTACAATCATAGAGAAGGAAACACACAAGAATAAAATATTATGGTTAAATAATGTAACCATATAAATAAGCTCAAAGTCTCACAGGTTGTGTGTTCTTTGGCTCAAAAACCATGTTCCAAATACAACTTCCAAACAAGTTTAACACAATTTTTCAATTTAAATTAGTGAAATACTATAAAAAATTTCTTGAAAAAGAAAATATTACTTCAACCAAGTAGTAACTAAATGCATAAAATCAAACAAATATGCAATCAAATATGCAAATGCAACAATAAACAAATAAAGAAAATAGGGTATTGGTGTTGAAAGGAAGGTAACTAACCCCTGGAAGTCGGTATCGACCTCCCCACACTTAAAGATTGCACCGTCCTCGATGCATGCTAAGATGTGCAAGTGGATGGGGGTTGTGGTTCCTCAGCTGGGGCTCTTTTTGTTACTTTCCTTGCTGGTGGTTTAGGAGTGGCTTTCTCTTTATCCTTCTTGGTGGCCATCCTGAAAAGGGAAAAAGAAAGTAACTTTTAAAGCTAAGGGTTAGAGCAAGGAAGAGAGCGATAAATGTGGTAATCAATGCACAATAAAGAAGAATGATGTTAACACATGGTCATGACTACATGTGAAAAGTTCATCAATAGAAATATAGCAAGTGCATGTAATGACAATTAAATGCAAGATGTTTATTGGCATGCTGGCAAAGGCATGAGTAGCATAGATCAAGCGTTCAATGTCCAAGTTAGATTACCAAGTCTTTCAAACTAACAACATGTTTGTAATAACAACTATATTTAAGTAATAAAATATAAAAAGGGTTTTGTGAAAAGCAAGCATTTAGAGTAGTAGATAGAAAGAAATCGAAAAATAGTGCACAATGCCATATGGGCTTTTTCACAAACACATAGCAAGCATGGTAAATAAGCTATTGAAAGTATTAAATTGAACATGCAAGCAACCCTTTAAAAATTAATATATAATTGTCAAATAATTCCTTTAATAATCCACAAGCAAAATATAGAAAATAATGACCCAAATAAATTTCTAACACCAATGAAAATAATGCAATGAATGAAAGTATGCAAATAAATTAAATAAAATAGAATGGAAGTGAAGAGGGATGAGAAGTTAAAGAGATGAAGAAGAAAAAAGTAAGAAAAGGAAGAAGAAAGAAGAAAAGATAGAAGAAATTAGGATTAGAAAAGAAAAGATAAGTTAATTGGCGCTGATCTGGATAAGTTGTGCGGCGCAGGCGACGCGAGCGCGTGGGTTACGAGGTCGCGCGGATAGCGCTTCTATAAAGTGACGCGGACGCGTCGATTACGCGTTCGTGTGGATTACGCGTTCGCGTGGAGTGATTTGTGCCATTAGCGCGAGGGCAGCCTCGCGTTCGCACAACTCTCTGTTCGAAACTCTTTTTGCCAAATTTTTGGGTGACGCGGCTGCGTGGGGAATGCATTCGTGTGGGAGGGCTTGGGCTTCCAGCACGAGTCCAGCCCCATTCCAGCCCAAGATACTGCCATACACCCCTTTACGTCGATTTTACAGAGCCACGCGTTCGCGTGGGTGACGCCGATGCGTGGGCATATTTGTGCCTAAGGCACGCCTCCAGCCATGCTCTCGCGTGACTCTCTGTTCACTTTTCTTTTCTTCCTAATGCACTTGTGACGCGGACGCGTCACATGCGAATTTTTTTTTTGTTTTTTTGTTTATGCAAAATGCAGAATGCAGTATGCAGATGTTATGAATAATTCCAGGTTCAATAAAATAAAATTCAAAAACAAACAAAACTAAATAAAATTAAAATTGAAAAAGGAACGATCATACCATGGTGAGTTGTCTCCCACCAGCACTTTTAGTTAAAGTCCTTAAGTTGGACATTTGGTGAGCTCCCTGTTATGGTGGCTTGTGCTTGTATTGATCCTTGAATCCCCACCAATGTTTATACTTCCAGTGTCCTCCGAGATCCCAAACTAGGCACAGAAAGCCTTCAAGCAAGTTAAAGCAAGTGACAAGGCCCCAAGAGTGTTGATTTCTAGACTGAATTCCGGGGTCCCAAACCTTGCTTTTGCACCCGTCTTCTTGTTAATCATCATGATTCCATCCGGGTGGCAGGCAATCTGAATTCTCACTAAAGCGGCCAAACAACTTCCTAGACCCATTCAGTTGAGCTTTACACCAACCTTTGCATTTAGATTTCGAGCTCCCAACCACAAGGAACCTAGGATTGTGTTGCCAATCACTAACCATCTCCCTCTTACTCTTAAAGCCACAAAGAGCTCTAAGCTGACCATCTGTCTCAAGTAAACCATATTCAAGTGGAATGAGAAAGTTAAGAGATATGAATTTTACCCACTTGAATGTTGTGAAGGATGATGGTGACTTAGGTGAAGAGGTTTCCAGCAACTTTGGCAAAGTGATATCAAGCTCCACTCCCTTGAGTTCTTCCTTGACAACTTCCACCTCTTTGCAAGCTTCTTCAATTTTGAACCTCTTCCTCTTGGTAGCTTTCTTCCAATTCAATCTCCTCTTCACTGCTTTCCAAGGGCATGGGAGGTTGTGTTTCTTCTTCTTGAATCTTCATCTCTTGATCGACCTCTTCCAATTCCTTAACCATGACATGCCTTGGAGGTTGTACACCCTCCTCAACATCAAATGCAACCGTCTTGGAAGGAGGCTCTATGTCTTGACTTTCCCATGGAGGTTCAGCATCTTCCAGGTCTTCAACCACTTCTTCCTCTTCAATAATTACTGCTTTGTCCAGTAGTTTTAATATAAAATCGTACTCATCCTTGATGATTTTCTTTCCATGACAACTCCTTTCAACTATTCTTTCATCTTCAAGGGTGTAAGACCCGGTTAATTAATGACTAATTAACCCATAAATGAGAATTTATTCTAGAAAGCCAAAAATGTTATTTTTATGGCTTAATATGATAGAGGAGATTGGGACGAGAATTTCGGTACCAATTTTATAGAAAACGGACCAAGATTGGACTGAACGGGCCAAACCGGTCCAACTGGACCCAAAGTGGGCCCTTGGCCCAACTAAACTAAACCAAAACCCTAGTTTTCAGCACTCTCTCTCCTCACAACACTCTCATTCACGCTGAAATGGTGGAGAGGAAGGGAAGAACACTCTCTCAAGTTCTATCTCTCACTTGATCTTCAAACCACCATAACTTTTGATCTAGAGCTCCGATTGCCACACCGTTTGCGGCCACGCGTTCACCGCGGAGAGCTCTACAAAACCCATACAATCAATCTTGAGTTAAGCCACGTTTTGTTCTTCGAAATTCCAGCCCTTGTTTTCGAGTTTCATGGGTAAAATGTTGAGATTTTGCGTTCTTTGATGTTATAGGACCCAACTCTCTTGAAGGAGAAGGTTAATCTTGTCTCCTTGGACCTTGGGTGTGGTAAGATTCTCAATCCTAGTGTAATTTGTTGTTCTATGATGTTTGGTATTGAGATGTTGTGTATGGGTATGATGATTGTGGCTTAGGTTGTGTATATGTGAATATTGGAGCTTGATTGGTGATTTGGGAAAGCTTGGAAGAGGGTTTTGTGTGATAAAATCTGTTCTTGGAGGTATTGAGACCTTGAGAGCTTGTGGACAAGTGGTTTGGAAGTGCTCCGGTTGAGCGTGGGAAATCGTCTAGGGTATGGTTTCGGTTTCTCGTATCTAATATGTAATGTGGTAGGAATACTTAGGCTAGAGGCCCTAAGATAGGCATTGAATTGTTGATGTTGTTGAATGGTTGAGATATATGATGTGATCATATATGTGATTATAAATATTGATGCCTTGATTGTGTGATATATGATAAATGCATGTTGTGATATATGCTTGATGGATGATTGAGGTTGAATTGATGGGTGATACCATGTTGATGGTGAGTATGATGTTGATTATGTATAATGATGGTTGATTGGAAATGGTATTATTGGAAATTGGGGTGAAGGAGGATGTATGACATGATATTGTGTTTGTCCTTTAGCCATTTGATTGAGAAGTGTTAAAAGGGTTGGATGGTGATTTTGGAAAATTTGGTAAAATGTCAATGTGTGAGTTGAGAATGGCTTGATGTTGATTTTGGTACATTTTGATTGATTTCAAAGAAAAGGGATGAAATTGGCATGTTTTGATTGATTTTGAAAAGAATTGAAAGTGGCTTGTTTTGAAAATGGCACTTTATGGTTTTGTATGAAAACATGGTTTTTGGGCATACTTTGATGGGACATAACTTGGACTACGGATCTTTGATTTGTGCCAAATCTATTTAGAAATAAAATTGGATCCGGGATGTCCATGCCGTTCAAAGAACGGGTGAAAAACGATTTAAAATGAGAAAGTTATGTCCGTCGGAAGATTGGGGGTTGAATCTGTGAATTCTGCAGCTTTTAACTTAGAAAATTTTTAGCAAAATGACCCCCCCGCGCGTAGGCGCACTTGGCGCGTACGCGCCGTTCTTCGAGAAAGCACCATCCATGCGTGCGCTTGGTGTGCGCGGGCGCGTCGATGCGCTGCACCAAATGCCCAGCTATTTTCCCGAGATACTTTTATCTCCATTAAATAATACAAACTGTGATGACTCTTTCTAGAGGGGATTTTGGAGAATAGATTTCTGTATTTGTGTCCCTTTGGGTTTCCTTTGGGGTTTTCCTTATTTTATATATGTATATTGCTATGCTCGGACCGGTTATCTTCGCAGCCAGATTTTGAGTCTTGATATTCCTGTTTTTGACACTCTTTGTATATATATAATCTCGCGTTAACTTATCCCTGTTCGTTACGTGATCGATCGGAGTGTTGCGCGTTCGAGTTACGGTTTTTGTTTACCCCGTTTTCTACAAAGGCTCCTAGTTATAATCAATTATTCATACTACTATACGTACTAAATTTTTGTTTTAGAAGTCGTATTACCTTGCCATCTCTGAATTATGACTTAAGCATAAGACTCTGTATGGTAGGGTGTTACATTATGGTATCA
This sequence comes from Arachis ipaensis, assembly GCF_000816755.2. Taxonomy (NCBI): domain Eukaryota; kingdom Viridiplantae; phylum Streptophyta; class Magnoliopsida; order Fabales; family Fabaceae; genus Arachis; species Arachis ipaensis. The sequence continues at coordinate 40,090,528 of NC_029785.2, read as the reverse complement.
GAGCAGTTCGTTCGTGTAGAGCCTGAAGGACGGACTGACTATGCTTCTGTGCATTCTCTGTATGTGTGTTATGTGCTATTAGTATATCTGCTTGATATAATTGGCATAAACGTTCATGAGCATGCATTTGGGACTTTGAAGCACTAGACTTCTGATATTGAGACTGATCAACTTAATATCGATTGTTTGGTGTGTATAGGAACCAGATGGCGCCTCGTGGACACGGTAGAGGTCGTGGGAGGAGTCGTAATAATGCTCGTGCACCAGAGAATAACCCTAATGACCCGGTGAACTTTATGACTGCGTTGGAGAACATGGCTGCTGCTTTGCAAGCCATTGCTGAGGCTCTTGGTCAACAGATGAACAACCATGGTAATGACGGAGGTGGAGTTCAGGGCCCGATGACACTGGCAAACTTTTTGAAGGTTAATCCACCTAAGTTCAAGGGAACCACTAACCCGACTGAGGCCGATACATGGTTTTAGGCCATGGAACGAGCACTGCAAGCGCAGGTGGTACCTGAAGGGCAGCGTGTGGAGTTCGCTACCTATTTGCTCACTGGGGAAGTGTCACATTGGTGGCAAGGAATCTGACGCCTCCTGCAGCAGGGTGATGATTATATCACCTGGGATGTCTTCCAAGAGGAGTTCTATAAGAAGTACTTTTCGACTTCTGCCAGGACAGCCAAGGAGCTTGAATTGTTGCAGCTGAAGCAGGGTACTATGTCCGTATCTGAGTATACTGACAAGTTTGAGGAGCTGTTCAGATTCTCTCGTATGTGTCAAGGGACTCCGGTGGAATATGAGGAATAAAAGTGTGTTAAGTACGAAGGAAGACTCTGGAGCGATATTTTTGGTTCGGTGGGGCCAATGGAGATTAGGACTTTCTCCGAGTTGGTGAACAAGTGTAGGGTTGCTGAAGAGTGTGTGAAGAGGGCAGCCACTGAGAAAGGCAGTCACAAAGGATCATTTCAACAGAACCGATGGAAGAGCTTTGCACCTAGAGGTCCGCTTTTCAAAAGGGGAGGTTCTTCTAGGAGGCCCAACAACAACTACTCCCAAGGGAAAAGGTTTGGGAAACAGCCTCAGAATGATCAAGCTTGTACTAGGTGTGGGAGTCACCATCCGGGAGTACCATGCAAGGCCGGATGGGGTTTGTGCTACAATTGTGAAAAGGCGGGGAATAGAGCCGCAAATTGTCCGGAGAAGCAGTAACAAGGTGCTGGGAAAGCACAACAGACTGGTCAGGTGTTCACCACCTCAGCTGTGGGTGCAGAGGGATCCAAGACACTCATTCGAGGTAACTGTGAAATGGCTGGTCAAACTTTAAATGCTTTATTTTATTCGGGAGCATCACATTCATTCATCATATTTGAGAAAGCCCATGAGTTAGGATTGAAGATCGTAACCTTAGGTTATGACCTAAAAGTATATAATGCTACCCATGAAGCCATGATAACTAGGCTAGGATGCCCGAAAGTTTCGTTTAGGTTCAAGTAGCGTGATTTTGTCCATAATTTAATCTGCTTACCGATGATCGGTCTTGATCTTATCTTGGGATTGGACTGGTTATCTGAGAACCATGTCCTGCTTGATTGTTCTACAAAGTCAGTGTACTTTATGCCGGAGGATACAGAAGGGCCGGTCGTGGTGAATAATTATTACTTGAATTCGATGATGGTGAACTGTTCTGGAATCGAATGTTAGGGTATCCTGTTGTTAACCGCGGGTGTTTCGGGTGATGATCAAAGGTTGGATCAGATTTCGGTAGTGTGTGAGTTTCCAGAACTGTTTCCCGATGATATTGAGGAATTTCCACCTAATCGAGTGGTCGAGTTTGCTATTGAATTGGTGCCTGGGGTGGGATCAATCTCAAGTGCTCCTTATAGAATGTCACCGTTAGAGATGGCCGAGCTAAAGTCTCAGTTAGAGGAATTGTTGGGTAAGAACTTTATCCGACCAAGTGTTTCCCCGTGGGGTGCTCCAGTGTTACTGGTAAAGAAGAAAGATGGAAGTATGCGACTCTGTGTGGATTACAGGCAGCTGAACAAGGCCACCATAAAGAATAAGTACCCATTGCCGAGAATTGATGATCTCATGGATCAGTTACAAGGAGCTGGGGTTTTCTCTAAGATCGATTTGCGATCCGGTTATCACCAGATAAGGGTGAGGGGTGAGGATATCCCTAAGACCGCTTTCAGGACTCGTTATGGTCATTACGAGTATACTGTAATGTCTTTTGGGTTGACGAACGCTCCTGCAATGTTTATGGATTACATGAATAGAGTGTTCCGTCCATTTCTGGATAAATTCGTTGTTGTCTTCATTGACGACATACTAATTTACTCCAAGACTGAAGAGGAGCATGCGGAACACTTGCGGACCGTGTTGCAGATTTTAAAGGAGAAGAAACTCTATACGAAACTGTCTAAGTGTGAGTTCTGGAAGAGTGAGGTGAAGTTTTTGGGTCACGTGGTGAGTAAGAAGGGAATAGTCGTAGATCCAACTAAGGTGGAGGCTGTGATGGATTGAAGGCAACCAACCACAGTAACTGAGATAAGGAGTTTTCTGGGTTTAGCTAGCTATTATCGAAGGTTCATCAAAGGCTTTTCGCAATTAGCCTTGCCGTTGACAAAGTTAACCCGCAAAGACTCTCTGTTTGTTTGGACTCCTGAGTGCGAGGAGAGCTTTCAGACATTGAAGGAAAAGTTGACCACTGCACCTGTGTTAGTGTTACCTGAACCGAACAAGCCTTTTGAGGTGTACTGTGATGCCTCGTTAAAGGGTCTAGGATGCGTGCTGATGCAGCATCATAATGTGGTGGCGTATGCCTCACGACAGTTGAGACCTCATGAAGTTAGTTACCCTACGCACGATTTGGAACTCGCTGCGGTCGTGTTTGCCTTGAAGGTGTGGAGGCATTATCTCTATGGGGTTAAGTTCCAAGTCTTCTCCGATCATAAGAGCTTGAAATATCTTTTTGGTCAGAAAGAGCTTAATATGAGGCAAAGGAGGTGGATGGAATTATTGAAGGACTACGACTTTTAGTTGAATTACCATCCGGGAAAGGCGAATGTAGTGGCAGATGCATTAAGTCGGAAGTCATTATATGCGGCTTGGATGATGCTTCAAGAGAAGAAGTTGCTCAAGGGATTCGAGAGCCTAAAAATTGGTGCTCGAGAACTATCTGGGACCTTGTGTTTGAGCCGATTAGAAATCTCGAGTGATTTTAAGTCCGAGCTCCTAAAGGCTCATGAAAATGATGAAGCGTTATGGAAGGTGTTACCGGCTATCGAACAAGGAAAACAGTGGAGAGTGTCGGAAGAAAAAGATGGGTTATGGAGATTCAAGGGTAGGATCATTGTGCCGGATGTTGGCACTTTGAGGCAAGATATCTTAAAGGAGGCACACAAAAGCGGATTCTCCATTCACCCAGGAAGTACCAAGATGTACCATGATTTAAAGGCGATGTTTTGGTGGCCAGGTATGAAGAATGATGTGGCGGAATATGTTTCAAACTACTTAACTTGCCAAAAGGTAAAGATTGAACATCAAAGACCTTCTGGGATGTTGCAACCTTTAGAGGTTCCGCAATGGAAGTGGGAAAGTATTGCAATGGACTTTGTGTCGGGATTGCCAAGGACTAGGACTGGTTTTGATGCTATTTGGGTGATTGTGGACCGACTAACGAAGTCAGCTCACTTTTTGCCCATTCGGATGACTTACACCCTTGAGGAGCTAGTTCGATTATACATAAAGGAGATTGTGAGACTCCATGGTGTACCTGCTACTATAATCTCTGATAGAGATCCTCGTTTCACTTCGGGGTTCTGGGGTGCATTTCAGAAAGCTTTTGGAACCCGATTAAGCTTGAGTACAGCGTACCATCCTCAAACAGATGGTCAATCCGAGAGGACAATCCAAACACTAGAGGATATGTTGAGAGCTTGTGTTTTGGATCAACCGGTGATTTGGGATCGGTATATGCCGTTAGTGGAGTTTGCATACAATAATAGTTACCATGCGAGCATTGGAATGACTCCATATGAGGCATTGTATGGGAGGAAATGTCAATCTCCGCTATGTTGGTATGAAGCTGGAGAGAAAGGCTTGTTGGGGCCGGAAATGATAGCTGAGACCACTGAACAAGTTAAGAAAATCTGAGATAGGATGCTTACGGCGCAGAGTCGCCAGAAGAGTTACGCCGATCAGAGGCGGAAGCCCTTGGAATTTGAAGAAGGAGGTCATGTTTTCCTGAAGGTTACTCCAACCACAGGAGTAGGTAGGGCGATTAAAGCGAAGAAGTTGAATCCTCGATATATTGGTCCATTTCAGATCCTGGAGAGGATTGGACCGGTAGCGTATCGGATGGCTCTACCAGCACATCTTTCGAACCTGCACGACGTGTTTCACGTGTCACAGCTTCAGAAATACACTCCTGATGCTAGCCATGTGTTAGAACCTGAATCGGTTCAGTTAAGGGAAGATTTGACGCTTCCAGTGGCTCCAGTCAGAATTGATGATACTAGTATCAAACGGTTGCGTGGAAAAGAGGTTTCATTGGTCAAAGTGGCATAGAGTTGAGGCGGTGTTGAGGAACACACTTGGGAACTTGAATCGGAGATGCGAACGGATTATCCGCACTTATTCTCAGGTAATTGGATTTGACTTTTGTGGGCAAAATTCCCAATTAGGTGGGTAGGATGTAAGACCCGGTTAATTAACGGCTAATTAACCCATAAATGAGAATTTATTCTAGAAAGCCAAAAATGTTATTTTTATGGCTTAATATGATAGAGGAGATTGGGACGAGAATTTCAGTACCAATTTTATAGAAAACGGACCAAGATTGGACTGAACGGGCCAAATCGGTCCAACCGGACCCAAAGTGGGCCCTTGGCCCAACTAAACTAAACCAAAACCCTAGTTTTCAGCACTCTCTCTCCTCACAACACTCTCATTCACGCTGAAATGGTGGAGAGGAAGGGAAGAACACTCTCTCAAGTTCTATCTCTCACATGATCTTCAAACCACCATAACTTTTGATCTAGAGCTCCGATTGCCGCACCGTTTGTGGCCACGCATTCACCGCGGAGAGCTCTACAAAACCCATACAATCGATCTTGATGTAAGCCACGTTTTGTTCTTCGAAATTCCAGTCCTTATTTTCGAGTTTCATGGGTGAAATGTTGAGATTTTGGGTTCTTTGATGTTATAGGACCCAACTCTCTTGAAGGAGAAGGTTAATCTTGTCTCCTTGAACCTTGGGTGTGGTAAGATTCTCAACCCTAGTGTAATTTGTTGTTCTATGATGTTTGGTATTGAGATGTTGTGTATGGGTATGATGATTGTGGCTTAGGTTGTGTATATGTGAATATTCGAGCTTGATTGGTGATTTTGGAAAGCTTGGAAGAGAGTTTTGTGTGATAAAATCTGTTCTTGGAGGTATTGAGACCTTGAGAGCTTGTGGACAAGTGGTTTGGAAGTGCTCCGGTTGAGCGTGGGAAATCAGCTAAGGTATGGTTTCGGTTTCTCGTATCTAATATGTAATGTGGTAGGAAATACTTAGGCTAGAGGCCCTAAGATTAGCATTGAATTGTTGATGTTGTTGAATGGTTGAGATATATGATGTGATCATATATGTGATTATAAATATTGATGCCTTGATTGTGTGATATATGAGAAATGCATGTTGTGATATATGCTTGATGGATGATTGAGGTTGAATTGATGGGTGATACCATGTTAATGGTGAGTATGATGTTGATTATGTATAATGATGGTTGATTGGAAATGGTATTATTGGAAATTGGGGTGAAGGAGGATGTATGACATGATATTGTGTTTGTCCTTTAGCCATTTGATTGAGAAGTGTTAAAAGAGTTGGATGGTGATTTTGGAAAAATTGGTAAAATGTCAATGTGTGAGTTGAGGATGGCTTGATGTTGATTTTGGTACATTTTGATTGATTTCAAAGAAAAGGGATGAAATTGGCATGTTTTGATTGATTTTGAAAAGAGTTGAAAGTAGCTTGTTTTGGAAATGGCACTTTACGGTTTTGTATGAAAACATGGTTTTTGGGTATACTTTGACGGGACATAACTTGGACTACGGATCTTTGATTTGTGCCAAATCTATTTAGAAATGAAACTGGATCCGGGATGTCCATGCCGTTCGAAGAACGGGTGAAAAACGATTTAAAATGAGAATGTTATGTCCGTCAGAAGATTGGAGGTTGAATCTATGAATTCTGCAGCTTTTAACTTAGAAAATTTTTAGCAAAATGACCCCCCGCGCGTAGGCGCACTTGGCGCGTACGCGCCATTCTTCGAGAAAGCACCATCCACGCGTGCGCGGGCGCGTCGATGCGCTGCACCAAATGCCCAGCTATTTTCCCGAGAGTTGTGCCAGAGTTGTGCCAGTTTTGTGCCTGGGGCGCAAGAGCACCCACGCGTACGCGTGGTTGACGCTCGCGCGTCGTTTGGCTATTTTTCAACCCGTGCGTCCACGCGTATGACGCTTGCGCATCGATGAGTTTTGTGGCTATCCACGCGTGCGCGTGGAGTGTGCGTACGCGTGGCCCTGTTTTTATCCCAAAGTTGATTTTTGAGTTTTAAAAGCCAAATTTCATACTTCTAAGCCTCCGATCTCACCACTTATGTCTTGAATCATTATGATATGCCTAGCATGAGAAAAAGGGCTAGTGAATGTGGTAACTTGCGAGTGAAGCAAGGGGAAAAATGAATGATCATTGAGGATCAAAGATGATTATGTAATATGCGGAGGATGGCGGTGGAAGTGCTTGTTGTGCCATGGGCCGAAGGGCCATAATTGTTAATGAATTGGCTGGTTATGGATTTAACTATGAGCCGGATGGCTAGATTATTGCCGTGTTACGGCGGAGCCATGATTATGGCTAAGTATAAATGCATATATGCTGTTGAATGAATTATGAATGTTTGCACTTCCACCATCGGAGATGAGGGTTTCCCTGGGAGGAAGTAGTGGCTAGCCACCACGTGCTCCAGGTTGAGACTCGAAGCTCTTTTGACCCTATGTCGTAAGTGTGGCCGGGCACTGTGAAAGGCCCGGATGAGCTCGCCCCCGTAAATATTCACCAGTGAGGGTGATGGATATGGATCATGATTATGATCAAGTTTATGATGAGTATAACTCGAGTTGGGGATGCACGATAGAGGAACAGTCCAATGGTTAGCTACCAGGACTTGTCGGGTTGGCTCTATAACCGACAGATGATATCATCAGCCACTAGGGACAGGAATGCATCATAAGCATACTACATGAATTGTTTGAGATTGCCTATTTGACTGCATATTACTTGCTAATTGTCTAAATGCCTTATTCGTTTCTATTTGTAAATCTCTTGTCTGATATAACTGTGTTTGCTATATTATACTCCTGCTGGTGGTTGGGAGGTCTGAAGGAATTGGAAAGGGAAGTATTAGTTAGATTGAAGGATCTTTAGTCAGTTGCCACTTACGGTTTAGTTTGTTTATAAGCTTTGATATTATCTAGAGGAAGTTCTAGGATTGCCTTCGGCTTTCCTCTATTATTATGTATTATATATGTGGAAGCTGTTACCGTGCTGGGGACCTCTGGTTCTCACCCATACGGATTTTGTGGTTTTCAGATGCAGGGCGTGAGGTTTCTCGCTGAAGCATGCTGGAGGCTTCTGGATTAGCGAAGATCCTTTGTTCTCGGGACTCTGTTTTGGTTTATATATCTCGTTTAGATACTTTTATCTCCATTAAATAATACAAACTGTGATGACTCCTTCTAGAGGGGATTTTGGAGAATAGATTTCTGTATTTGTGTCCCTTTGGGTTTCCTTTGGGGTTTTCCTTATTTTATTATATGTATATTGCTATGCTCGGACCGGTTATCTTCGCAGCCGGATTTTGAGTCTTGATATTCCTGTTTTTGACACTCTTTGTATATATATAATCTCGCGTTAACTTATCCCTGTTCGTTACGTGATCGATCGGAGTGTTGCGTGTTTGAGTTACGGTTTTTGTTTACCCCTTTTTCTACAAAGGCTCTTAGTTATAATCAATTATTCATACTACTATACGTACTAAATTTTTGTTTTAGAAGTCGTAATACCTTGCCATCTCTGAATTATGACTTAAGCATAAGACTCTGTATGGTAGGGTGTTACAAAGGGTCTCTCCTATCTCCACATTTTGGGTCTCCTCTTGCTCTAAGACAAAATCACACTCCTCCTTGATGTCTTCCTTCACTAATTCTTCAACCACTCCTTCGACTTCAAGGGTCTTTACTACCTTCACCTTTAGGACCTCCTCTAGCTCCTTATGAAGTATGGATTCGCGAAGATGATCCCTTCTCTCTTGTTACATGTCAATAGCATCATTGGGATCATGTTGCTCTTGGATTGATGGATGTGGGTGCTCTTCCATGAATGGTGGTGATGGGATGGAGAGATCATTCTGTGGTTGAAAAGGAAGTGCACTAGAGCTTGAGGGTTGATTGTTGAAGGTATTTGGTGGTCCGATTTGGGCGACGAGAGCTTGTATAGTAGAGTTTAGATCGGCAAGTGCTTTCTCTATGGAGGTTTGGGGTGGATAGGAGGGTTCATTTGTTGGGAGAAAGGGTTCATGGTAGGAAGGTGGTTCATCTTGATAATGATAAGGGGATGGTGTATATTGAGGTGGTGGTTCATGAGAGTAGTTGTGTTGGAATGGGGGTGGTTTTGTGTATGGTTCATTTGGCTCATAAGGTGGTTAGTATGGTGGATATGGGTTAGGGTCATATGGAGGTGAATGGTGGAAAAAGGCTTGTGAGTATGGTGGTCCAAAGCTAATTTGAGGAGGTGGTTCATTGGCATATGATGGAGCTTGCTGGTAACTACAAGGGGGTCCACCATATCTATTGTCTTGGCATGCATTGTAGGATGGTCGTTGTCCATGGTATCTTGGAAGGTGATGTTGCCAAAAAGGTTGATCAGATCCTCGTGGCTCCTTCCATCTCTGATTGTTTTGACCTTGATGCATGTTCCTGTTATGATTTCCATTCCTTGCAATAGCATTGGGACCAAACTCAAAGCGATGGGGGTGAGAACTCATAGTAAATAATAAAAATTAAAAACGAAAATAAAAACAAATAAACAAGCAAAAGAATTTGAATTAAAAGGTTTAGAAAAAAAATTTTTGAATTTGAAAATTAAATTTTTGAAATTTGAATTTTGAAAAAGTCAACAACAAAAAAAAAAGATTTAAATTTTGAAAAGGTTTGATTTTTAAAATTTTTTAAATTTAATTTTTGATTTTTGAATTTTGAAATTTAAAACTAAGATAAGATAAGATAAAAATTTTAAAATAAAAATCTGAAATTTTTTTAATAAAAAACAAATAAACAAGCAAAAAGCAAATATTTACTATAACCAATAATAAGGCACACGTTTGCAATTCCCCGGCAATGGCGCCATTTTGAAGAGAACTTTTGCGTGGTCTAGAAATTCGCAGATAAATCCTCGTTGCAGGTATAGCTTCTAAACCAACAAAAATCTTTTCTTACAAACGTTTGATTGTCACAAGTAACAAACCCCTTTAAAATTGATAACCGAAGTATTTAAACCTCGGGTCATTTTCTCAAGGAACTGCAGGGAGGTATGTTCTTATTATTGGTTATGAGTTTTGTAAATTGGGATTTTGAAAGTAAGGAATAAGTAATTTAAATGACAAGTAAAATAAATGAATAACTATAAAATAAACTCTTGGCAAGGTATGAAAATTCAGAAGTCCTATCCTATTTATCCTTATCAATAGTGATGATAATTGGGTTTTAATCCCACTTAGTTAACCTTTACTAAACAAAGGAAGGTCAAGTGGACTAATCAATTTGATCCTCAGGTCCTAGTCAATTCCTAAGGAAAGACTAGAGTTATTGGAATTCGATTCAATTAGCAAAAATAACAATTATCAATCACGATGAGTTTGACAACTCAAGAGTCTCCAATTGATTAATTAAAGCCAAAAGGGAAAAATATAAATTATTTATATAAATAAAGGAAAGCAATCATAATTCTGAAATACCTCAAGTTGCACTAATAAAGATATCAAATGTAACATGGAAAAGTTCATAAATTAAATTGGAAAAATAAATAAAAGGAACATTGAATCTGGTAATTGAGCAGAAATTGTAAGTTGAAATAATAAAAGTCCTAAATCCTTTAAGAGGAATCCTAATCCTAAAACCTAAGAGAGAGGAGAGAACCTCTCCCTCTAAAAACTACATCTAAATTGTGAAAAGTGAATTATGAGCTGATGATTATGAATGAATTGATTTCCCCACTTTATAGCCTTTAATCTGTGTTTTCTAGGCCGAAAACTAGGTCGAAAACAGCCCAGAAATCGCTGGAGAAGAAATCTGCCACACTGATTTTCGTCACTGCGACGCGTCCGCATGGAGCGCGCGTTTGAGTCGCCTAGTGTCAAGAAACTATGGCATATTATATATCAAATCGAAGCTCCGGATGTTAGCTTTCTAATGCAACTAGAACCACGTTGTTTGGACCTCTGTAGCTCAAGTTATGATCGTTTTAGTGCGAGAGGGTCAGGCTGACAGCTTTGCAGTTTCTTCAACTTCTTGTATTCCTTCCACTTTTGCATGCTTCCTTTTTCATCCTCTAAGCCATTTCTGCCCTGTAATCTCTGAAAATACTTAGCACACATATCAAGGTATCTAATGGTAATAAGAGAGGATTAATATTAATGAAATTAAGGTCAAAGGAGCATGTTTTCAATCATAGCACAAAATCAGGAAGGAAAATATAAAACATGCAAATTCTATGAATAAGCGTGAGAATAATGGATGAAAAATCACTCAATTTAGCACAATATAAACCATAAAATAGTAGTTTATCACACATATCGGTGGACTCACCACTATATCTCTGCTCGTTTTCAGCAGGTAAGCAATCATCTCGGCTCTTTCTCAGTGCTAAACAATATCTTTTCTTATCTCCTTTTCTTTTCGTACTTTCTTTCTTTTATTCTCTATTCTCTGCTCTCCTGTGGCAGAGGTTTTTTAGATTTTTTTAATCTTTTACTCTCTGCTCTCCTATGGCAAAGATTCCTTTAACTAATATATTCTTTTCTTTTCTTTTTTTTTTCTCATCATTCTTTTAATTCCTTACGTTTAACATCAAAAACTATCTTCACACTCTTCCATCATCTTTCTCTAAATGTTTTATGAAGAGGGGATCATGAGATCCTTAGCTTAGATTTGTCTTTCTAAAGCTTTTAGAAAAACTTGTTTATTTATCACTCTCTGCTTTATTTTTCATAATACATACAATAATATTCTTAAAAAATAATCGGAAAAAGCCGCCATTAGAACCATTACTGATTCGGTGAGCTTTTCCCCTGTTTCTGGTTCTGTCACAGCCATTCCTGGAGAAGAAATCAGTAGTGCCGCCGTGCCTGGCCGCCGGAAAATGCCATTTACCGTCACCGGAATACACTGCCGGTAAGGTCTTGTTAATGGATTCTGTTTCCTTTGAATTTCAAGAATACCATAGTCACGGCTTGTTGCTGCAGTGGTCATCTGAGTCACGTGGAGGGAGGAAGAGCCGCTGGGTGTCGCCGCACCTTGCCTCCGCCGCCGAAAATAGCCGTTGAGTCCTCAGTATCGGGGCATGTATCCATGCTTGCCTTCCGTGCTCGATGTTCGCAGTCTCATTATCACTGTTTCGGCAGTACAAAGCCACAAACATGACCAAATCACAAGCTTAATCACATATAATAATATATCAACAAAATTCAATATAAAGTCAATCAAACTCCATCAATAATCAATCACAATAACCATTCAATTATCCAACACAAATTTAATTGGTGAGAATTTACCGAAACCCTACCTCCGTACTCAAATTTATATGGAGAAGCTTTCTGACCGAACTGCCGAAGAAGAAAATGTCAGAAATCATCTGTGCCTCTAAGAACTCTAGTTGGCTGCAATCAAGGGATAGAGGAGATCAAAAATGGCGCCAACGTGTAGAGGAGCAGGATACGAACATTTTTATTGGATTAGATTCTTGATTGGAGTTACGGATCTCAAGAAATCGAAACCAAAAGTTTACGGTGCCATTGTTCTCTTATTCTCTCTCATTCACGACTCCCTGCCTTTTGATTTTTCTTAGTTTCGTTGAAAAGAAAGGAGGAAGAAGATTATATGATGAGATTATTAAAGTGGCAAGTGTTTATTAAGGCCACGTTTCACTTGTTTAAGCTGCTGAGTCAGCGATTCAAATTATGAATATCTTAAACGGATAATTCTGAAAGCTGGATATATTAAAACTGTAAGACCCAGAACCTTTGAAAAGTCTTATTATGATCAAGTCTCAAATCATATGGTTATTTATAGCCTTAATTTCAGAAATTATTTTATTAAAGATAATTAAGGTAATTATTATCCAATTTTATAATTATTGGATTATTTTCTATATTCAGAGTATAAAGTTGGTAGTTGTGAAATAATAAGGATTTCTATATGATTTGAATTAAATAAGTAATATTTTCAATATTAATACTGCTACCTTGGAAAATAAGGGATTTAATTATATTACTCCTAATTATTTGATTTGGACATTTTATTGAAAATAATTTATGAAATTGATGAGCAAATAGTATTTTTATACATTATTATTAATGGATTAGAATTTATTTCCAATTATTATAATATCCCTATTTTTATTTGAAATTACTAAAATACCCCTAACCCTAGTTTTAAAAAAAAAAATGAAACCCTAAACCCTTCATCCCAGCAGCCGAACCCTTACCCTGTTTTCCCTTTCACCCACGGACAGCACACACGGTTTCCTTTTCTTTTCCATAGAAGAAGGAAAACAGAAATGGAGAGAGGGGGAAGCTGGGATGCGGACTGCCGAACGAAGAGAAGGGAAGGACGGCGCCGGCGGGCGTCACTGCCGCCGTGTTACACCGGGGAGAGTGAGCTTGAGAAGGGAGATCGGGCAGAGAGGGAAGGGCTGCGCTGTGACCCGCACCTCGTCGCCGCTCGCGCCGCCGACTAGCTCGCCGCTGCCTCTGTTCGTCACACCATCACTCCTAGCCGCGCCATCGCCGAGGAGTCATCGCTGTCGAGGGAGGGACAGGCATGCATCATATGCATTTGTGTGACATTGGTTGGGTGTGCATATTATACTTGGTTTGCCTATGTGATTAATTGCTAACTGTTATACTTGTAATAACTGTTTGTTTGTGCTTGAACTTCCTAACTGTGTTTGCATCTGGGACTCTGTTGGATTGTGGTGATTGGATGTTGGTTGGATTGTTTGGGCCTAGGGCCGTGTTTAGAAAAAGATGAACTGATGGTTGATTTCGGTTTTGTGTTTCTGGTTTGGAATAAATTATGAAAGGCTATTTTGGTTCCGCATAGATAAACCGTTTTGAAAGGCTTTTGAGTTTTTGAGAATTGAG
>NC_029785.2:40076653-40076918 GCF_000816755.2 Arachis ipaensis | reverse complement strand
TGCGGTTTAAAGTTTTAAACAGGCTCATATTTTAGTATTAAATAGTATAAGTGTCGTCGTAATGTCCGAGCTATCAGAGCTGCGCAGCCGGAAGCGTGAGCTTTGGTAGTTAGGGTGTTACAAAAACACAAATAATAATATATATGAGTTACTAATATAAATGATATCAGTAACATAATAATAAAAAATTATACGGTAAAACATTAGCAAAGCTAAGTTTACCGAAGAGTACCGATATTTAATCAATTACTCAAATTAATATATA
>NC_029785.2:40015672-40074572 GCF_000816755.2 Arachis ipaensis | reverse complement strand
TTCTATCCACCTTACAAAAATTTTCGCTCTCGAAAATTGATACAAGATGGAAGAAGTTCAAACTAGCTTTACTTTTGAACACATTAGGAAAAAAAGCAAAATATTTTTGCATATATAAGACGTAACATATAAGGAAGAAGCTTTAAGGTCTCAACATATATATAAGTATATATATATATATATATACTTATATAGTTTTCAAATCCAGGATATTCTTATGGCTTAAAAATATAGGGAAAAAATCTGGCGCAAAGCGGAAGATACAAGATAGGCTTAATGTAGAAAGGTTACAAGGCAGGCTGGTATTAGAACGACGGGTATATTGTTTGCAAACTGAACTCATACCAACTTTAGAGCTTCACCTGCCTAAACTTCAACATGACGTAACTTCACCATTCTCAACCATACCATATTAAACAAATTCTCCGCGAATTCTCAACCTCATCAAACACTCCGCAACTCACGAACAGGCACAAGTCTAACATCAACAAAAATCCTTTGCAAGAATCAAGCTCCTCAACATCATGTGACGTCGCACACTTATAAACTCCACCTTTCGCGTCCGCACAACGTATCCTAAAGAACTAACATATCGCTTGCTATATCTAACGATCACACGTGTCACCAAAACAAGTCTCAAGTCACTCAAAAGGATACAAGAGCTCAGAGAAAGGACAAGCAACAAGGACAATGTTCACAAAGATTTCTACGTTTCTCTTTGATGCATCAACAAGTCCAAAGTTACATCAAAGAATACATGAGCCAAGAAAAGAAGTTTAAACATCACAAAGCAGATATCCAAGGAATCGCACGTTACTCTAAAACAAGCTTGAGTTACCTAAAAGGATATCAAACTTAGGAAGAGAAGAACAAAATTTATGGACGGGGTTCACAGGAATTCAAGAGAATGTTTAAGAACACTATCAGGCAGGAAATAATTCAGAATGTAAGGTTCAAAACAAGAACTTCAAAAGAACCAAATTCAATCGGAATGAGATATACATAAGATGCATGACATGAAGCAAAAGAACCAAAATGCATTTTAAGAAAAGCAGATATCTCAGGGAATTCAAGTAAACGTATGCAGTTAAGATCAAATGAAAATAGCATATGAATAAGGAACAAGATTGGGGAATAATTATTTCGCTTTCCAAGAAAGAAACCCCAAACAAAACTTCAAGATAAACCATGGAAGAACAAGATACGTGACCGAGCAACCCCGAGATGTAACTTCTAACGTTCCCAAAATCCATAATTCGCATCATCTATTAATTCTATTTCGTCTATGACAATCCATTATTGTTTCCATATGCACAAATCATCGGTATTAAGTTGGCCAGACCTAATACCATGAGAGATGCAACGGTCAACTTACAGCATTAATCAATAGACAATCATGCATTTGAAACTCAAACTCTTGTCATTAGGACAAGTCCTACTACATGACAGACACTCAGAGTATGCAGTAAAGCATAGTCAGTCCTTCTCAAGGCTCTAACGGGAACGAACTGCTCTGATACCATAATGTAATACCCTAACTTTTAGCACCTCATGATCGTACCAAGAGTAAGGCGTTACTAACCTAATTTCTTTTATTATCTATTTAATATTGAGCCTTTACGCGTAAATCTATCGATGGTTTTACTAAAACTTATAACTTTTCCAACAAGAACAAACAACATATATTCACATACTTAATATTAATAATACATTGTAGTATTAAATACAAAAGCAATTACAGAACCTACCCCTCTGAATAAAACTCTAACTAACAAGGCGAGGGGAAAATAAATTCTAACAACTCAACTCGTAAACATATTCATCAGTGCTCGTGCAGCTTCGTAATAAGCCTTTGCACCTATAGCTGAAAGGGGTTAAAGTAGGGGGTAAGAACTAGGGAGTTCTTAGTAGGGTCGGGGGTTAGGAGTTAAGTTCATTCTATATATACTTGGTCAGCAATAACAGTCAACAAAGTACTATCTAATTCAATAATTAAAGAACACATAATTCAAACAGTCATTTAGCACACCCACAATCACAGAAAATACACTCACAAACAAATATGCGCAAACAAGTATGATGCATGTTTATCCTTAGTGCAGGTAATGAGCTTATCTGTCGGTTTCGACCCGCTCCCGACATAACTCAGCAACCTTTGTCTGAGTTTGGTTTCCAGTGCCATAACCTCTGTAAGCAACCTCTGTCTTACAAGTCCGACTCTTTTGAGCCAATGTATACAAACATAACCTCTGTAAGCAACCTCAATCTTACAGGTGAGGCTCCCTATGGCCTATGTATCTATTGATAACCTCTGTAAACAATCTCCGTCTTACAGGTAAGACCATCCCCTGGATTGGCCGATGTATCTCTGAAAAGCATGTCTCAGTGGACTCACCACCATATCTCTGCTCGTTTTCAGTAGGTAAGCAATCATCTCGGCTTATTCTCAGTGCTAAATAATATCTTTTCTTATCTCTTTTTCTTTTCGTTCTTTCTTTCTTTTATTCTCTATTCTCTGTTCTCCTGTGGCAGAGGTTCTTTAGATTCTTTTAATCTTTTGCTCTCTGCTTTCCTGTGGCAGAGATCTATTTAACTAATATATTCTTTTCTTTTCTTTTCTTTTTTCATCATTCTTTTAATTCCTTACTTTTAACATCAAAAACTATCTTCACACTCTTCCCTCATCTTTTCCTAAATGTTTTATGAAGAGGGATCATGAGATCCTTAGCTTAGATTTGTCTTTCTAAAGCTTTTAGAAAAAACTTGTCTGTTTACCACTCTTTGTTTTATTTTTAATAATACATACAATAACATTCTTAGAAAATAATAATTTACTGTAATGTAAATGAGTAATTTTAAACAAATATTTAAAATAATGTTCATAATACTCTTAAAACTTATTTTATAAAACCTTATTTTCAAACTTTTATTATTTACTTTCTAAACCACGAATTCTTTAATATTTTATTTTTGACTTCAATATTTTATAAAATTATATTTAAACGTTCACTTTGTTACATATTTATATAAATAACCCTGAGCTTTTATAAAATATCCGTTTTACCACTGAACTTTATTTATTACCCAAAATACCCGAAAAACTTATATAATTATAATATTAAACTAAAACTTTTCATAAAAATACAAGTATATTTCCTCAAAAATAATTCTTCTTGGCTGATTCTTCTCTTCACCAAGAACCAAAACCCTCATTATTTTCTTTTTAAAATATAGATTTAATTCTTAATCCATTTTTTAGTTTTACGGTTACCGATTTTTCACAGCTTTTAATTTAATTCCTCGGCCATTAAATCTCACCCATTTTATTCAAAAAATTACACAATGACAGCCCCAAATTAGCCTCATTATCACAGTTTGGGCAGCACAAAGCCACAAACATGACCAAATCACAATAAGCTTAATCACATATAACAATATATCAATAAAATTCAATATAAAGTCAATCGAACTCCATCAGTAATCAATCACAACAACCATTCACTTATCCAACACAAATTTAATTGGTGAAAATTTACCGAAACCCTACCTCCGTACTCAAATTTATATGGAGAAGCTTTCTGACCGAGTTACCGAAGAAGAAAATGTCAGAAATCGTTCGTGCCTCCTAGAACTCCAGTTGACCGAACTCAAGGGATAGGGGAGCTACATCACCGTCAACTTCCACCGATCAAAAGTGGTGCCAACGTGTAGAGGAGAAAGATACAAACACTTTTATCGGATTAGATTCTTGATTGGAGTTATGGATCTCAAGAAATCGAAGCCGGAAGTTTACGATGCCATTGTTCTCTCGTTCTCTCTCACTCACGACTCCCTGCCTTTTGATTTTTCTTGGTTTCATCAAAAAGAATTAAACAGAGAGGAGGAAGAATATTATATGATGAGATTATTAAAGTGGCAAGTGTTTATTAAGGCCACGTTTCACTTGTTTAAGCTGCTGAGTCAGCGATTCAAATTATGAATATCTTAAACGGATATTTATGAAAGTTGGATATATTAAAACAAAAATAATAATATATATGAGTTACTAATATAAATGATATCAGTAACATAATAATAAAAAATTATACGGTGAAGCATTAGCACAGCTAAGTTCACCGAAGAGTACCGATATTTACTCATATCGGCGGATATCGAGCTCGATAATAATATTATTAACTAAACTCTATTATTTTTTAAATTAAAAATATCAATTGCTCAAATTAAAAAATATATATGATTTTTATTATTTATAAATTACTAAAATTATAGTTTTAATTATGTAAAATATTTTATCATAACAAAAATATATATGAATATGAATTTAATTCCATTCAAATAGTTATAAATTAATTTAATTACTTTTAATAAAATAATTTCTAAAAATAAGGAACTCTAATTTATAAAATAAATTATAACTTATTTATATTTATATTTTTAAAATTGAGGGTTGTTACAACTTTCTTATTTTGTTTGTATATATCTTAGTTTATTTCTAGTTTCAGTTCTCGTATTGTATTTTCATTTTGATTGGTATATATGCAATAGATAGTAGTTATGATAGGATATTGTGAATAGTAGATAGTACCTAGTTCATGTTCTTCCTAAATGTTTATGATGATTTTTGGATAGCAAAAATTAGGACAAAGAACTAGAAATTTTGAATTGCACCTAACACACCATACATACATACATAGAAAATCAATTTGGTAAAAACAACAAAAGTTTCTAAGAAAATCTCTTTTTAGGACGTTCCATTGAATTAATTCGAAAAATTCTTTTTAAACTTGCTTGAGTTGTTGTGGAACATAGAAAAGAGCTAGAACAAGCAACCAAGTGAGATTTGAGCTTCTAATATGTGGTTGCATATTTTAACCACAATCTTTATTTTTGTGTGCTATGCACTTTCTATGATTGTGATCTTGAGTTGTTTTGTGGAACATAGAAAAGATCTAGAACAAGCAACCAAGTGAGATTTGAGCTTCTAATATGTGGTTGCATATTTTAACCACAATCTTTATTTTTGTGTGCTATGCACTTTCTATGATTGTGATCTTGGATTTGTTTAATTTTTTATATCTGATGTTTGATGTTTGAAGCATTTAGCATGATTGATGCTTACTGACCTATATAGCCATACCCTTGTATCTAACATTGTTAACCATTTTTGAGACTTTTTAAGCTCCTTCTGTTCTAATTTTTAGCACATTACAACCCTAAGCAGAAAATCTTGAATGACCTTGATTTACATTTTTTATTAGCTTAGGTTGAGGTGTGTGTCATTTAAGTGTGAAAAAATTTCGGAAAACATTAGTAGAGAATAAAAAGTTATTTTGGGTATTCATTGAAAATTTTAGAAAATGGGTGCACATTCATGTGTCTATTTGCTTTAACCATATGCATTTGTCATAGAAAAAAAAATATAGAAAAAAATAAAATGAAATGAAAAAAATAATAAGATGGGACAAAAGTTATCCCAAAGAAAAAAAAGAAATAGAAAAAAAATGAAATGAAAAAAATAATAAGATGGGACAAAAGTTATCCCAAAGAAAAAGAAAAAAAAATGAATAAAAGAAATGCATATGTGGATTTGGATGAAAAAAATGTATGAATGTGTATAAAAAGAGAAGAATGGAAAGTTAGGTTGCATTTTAGTGATTAGGTTGACTTAGGTTGGGTGGGATACTCAATTATGAAAACTTTCTTCTAACTTAGCTATTTCTAATTCGTTTTTAGTTCCAGAGGTAGATGCTTCATCATTATCTGTTTTTATTACTAAAGAATTCCCTATCCCTAGATTTAAACTACTTATCGTTCTCAACAAACTAGCCATTTTATGGTTAGAACTTTGTGAGTTACGGGACCACCCTCGTTAACCAACGGATTCACTGCCTTGGTTAGGACTTACAACCGGAACTACGATCTGGGCTGACCAACGTATTAACAGTTCTCACTACTACTTCAAAGTTTTAACTATAAAACTTTAGTTTTATAGAAAATATTTGTAATAAAAATTAGGGAAAAATAATACTTTATAAATGTTATCAGATACCTTCCCCTTGGGCAGGCTCTGATACCACTTGTAAAGGTTGGACTTGTATGGGTTGAGCTTGTACTTGTAAAGAGGGATCTTGTAAAGGTTCAGAATCTATTTGTAAAGATCTAAGGGCTTGTATTCTTGATTGTATATCATAAAATTGTATCATATTTTGCACATGAAGATAATTCATTCTTTTAACATGATGAATGCGTTTATTCTTAATGCTTTCCTTAACAGTTTTTACTGATTTTATGGTTTTAATCTGTTGTAGCAATTTTTTGGTCTTGATTATTTTCTTATTTATCTTCTTTATTTCTATTGTTAAGTCTAAAGATTCAGCTATTAATTCTCCTATTTTTCTTCTTATTGCCATTACTCTTATTTTCATGTTTCTTCTAACTAGCTTTAAAGATTTAAGCCTTTTATGAAACTTTTTCATGTTATATGAATAGAAATAACAATAAAGAAAAGAAAGTTAGTAGACTTACAAAGATGAACTTGTACTCTTATTGCTTATAAAGTTGATACAATTCTTGAAGATGATTACAAATATTTGGAGAATATATGAAGTAAGAAGACATAAGAGTAGAGAGGTTTCTTGAGCTTTCAAGTTTTTGATGATCTTGAATGAGTGAGGTCTTTGGTATTTATAGACCGCAAATGATTACTGTTTGGGTACTATTTACCGACAGTACTGTTTGCTTTTACAGTTTGCCGACATTTACTGTTTACTTTTTACTTTTTACTTTTACTTTTTATTTTTACCCTTTTTTTTACAGAGATCATTTTTCTTTATGATTGAGCTTTTACATTGATTTCATATATAGTTCTTACTACATTTCAAATCGATCTTGAGAGTCTTGATAATAATGAGCTGGGCTGGACTGTACCTCTTCATCTTCTCCAATAGGTACTATTTGTATTGTAAGACCCGGTTAATTAATGGCTAATTAACCCATAAATGAGAATTTATTCTAGAAAGCCAAAAATGTTATTTTTATGGCTTAATATGATAGAGGAGATTGAGACGAGAATTTCGGTACCAATTTTATAGAAAACGGACCAAGATTGGACCGAACGGGCCAAACTAGTCCAACCGGACCCAAAATGGGCCCTTGGCCCAACTAAACTAAACCAAAACCCTAGTTTTCAGCATTCTCTCTCCTCACTTGACACACTCACACGCTGAAAATGGTGGAAAGGAAGGGAAGAACACTCTCTCAAGTTCTTTCTCTCACTTAATCTTCAAATCACTATAACTTTTGATCTAGAGCTCCGATTGCTGCACCGTTTGTGGCCACGCATTCACCGCAGAGAGCTCTACAAAACTCATACAATTAATCTTGAGATAAGCCACGTTTTGCTCTTCGAAATTCCAGCCCTTGTTTTCGAGATTCATGGGCAAAGTGTTGAGATTTTGGGCTCTTTGATGTTATAGGACCCAACTCTCTTGAAAGAGAAGGTTAATCTTGTCTCCTTGGACCTTGGGTAAGGTAAGATATCTCAAACCCTAGTGAGAATGTTGAACTTGTGGTTTTGGGTATTGAGCTCTTGTGTTTATATGATGTGATCATATATGTGATTATGAATATTGATGCCTTGCTTGTGTGATATATGAGAAAATGCATGTTGTGATATATACTTGATGAATGATTGAGGTTGAATTGATGGGTGGTACCATATTGTTGGTGAATATGAGGATGATTTTGTATAATGATGGTTGATTGGAAATTGATATTATTGGAAATTTGGATGAGAAGGATGTATGACATGATATTGTGTTGTCCTTTAGCCATTAATTGAGAGGTGTTAAAATGGTTGGATGTAGTTTTGGGAATTTTGGTATAGTATCAATGTGTGAGTTGAGGATGGCTTGATGTTGATTTTGGTACATTTTGATTGATTTCAAAGAAAAGGGATGAAATTGGCATGTTTTGATTTGATTTTGAAAAGAGTTGAAAGTGGCTTGTTTTTTTAAAATGGCACCTTGTGGTTTTGTATGAAAACATGGTTTTTGGGCATACTTTGACGGGACATAACTTAGACTACGGATCTTTGTTTTGTGCCAAATTTGTTTAGAAATGAAATTGGATCCGGGATGTCCATGCCGTTCGAAGAACGGGTGAAAAATGATTTAAAATGAGAAAATTATGTCCGTCGGAAGATTGGGGTTGAATCTGTGAATTCTGCAGCTTTTAACTTAGAAAAGTTTTAGCAAAATGACCCCCACGCGTAGGCGCACTTGGCGCGTACGCGCCTTTCTTCAAGAAAGCACCATCCACGCGTGCGCGTGGTGTGCGCGGGCGCGTCGATGTGCTGCACCAAATGCCCAGCTATTTTTCCGAGAGTTGTGCCAGAGTTGTGCCAGTTTTGTGCCTAGGGCGCAAATGTATCCGCGCGTATGCATGGCTGACGCGTGCACGTCGTTTGGCTAATTTTCAATCCGCGCGTTCGCACGTATGACGCTTGCGCGTCGATGAGTTTTAAGGTCATCCACGCGTGCGCGTGGAGTGCGTGTACGCGTGGCCCTGTTTTCATCCCAAAGTTGATTTTTGAGTTTTAAAAGCCAAATTTCATACTTCTAAGCCTCCGATCTCACCACTTATGTCTTAAATCATTATGATATGCCTAGCATGATAAAAAGGGCTAGTGAATGTGGTAACTTGCGAGTGAAGCAAGGAAAAAAATGAATGATCATTGAGGATCAAAGATGATTATGTGAGATGCGGAGGATGGCGGTGGAAGTGCTTGTTGTGCCATGGGCCGAAGGGCCGTAATTGTTAATGAATTGGCTAGTTATGGATTTAAATGTGAGCCGGATGGCTAGATTATTGCCGTGTTATGGCGGAGCCATGATTATGACTTAGTATAAATGCATATATGCTGTTGAATGAATTGTGAATGTTTGCACTTCCACCATCGGAGATGAGGGTTTCCCTGGGTAGTAGCAATGGCTAGCCACAATGTGCTCCAGGTTGAGACTCGAAGCTCTGTTAACCCAATGTCGTAAGTGTGGCCGGGCACTGTGAAAGGCCCGGATGAGCTCGCCCCCGTAAATATTCACCAGTGAGGGTGATGGATATGGATCATGATTATGATCAAGTTTATGATGAGTATAACTCGAGTTGGGGATGCGCGACAGAGGGACAGTCCAATGGTTAGCTACCAGGACTTATCGGGTTGGCTCTATAACCGACAGATGATATCATCAGCCACTAGGGACAGGCATGCATCATAAGCATACTATATTAATTGTTTGAGATTGCCTATTTGACTGCATATTACTTGCTAATTGTCTAAATGCCTTATTCGTTCCTATTTGTAAATCTCTTGTCTGATATAACTGTGTTTGCTATATTATACTCCTGCTGGTGGTTGGAAGGTCTGAAGGAATTGGAAAGGGAAGTATTAGTTAGACTGAAGGATCTTTAGTCAGTTGCCACTTACGGTTTAGTTTGTTTATAAGCTTTGATATTATCTGGAGAAAGTTCTAGGATTGCCTTCGGCTTTCCTCTATTATTATGTATTATATATGTGGAAGATGTTACCGTGCTGGGGACCTCTGGTTCTCACCCATGTGGATTTTGTGGTTTTCAGATGCAGGACGCGAGGCTTCTCGTTAAGGCATGCTGGAGACTTCTGGATTAGTGAAGATCCTTCGTTCTCGGGACTCTGTTTTGGTTTATATGTTTTGCTTAGATACTTTTATCTCCCCTAAATAATACAAACTGTGATGACTCCTTCTAAAGGAGATTTTGGAGAATAGGATTCTGTATTTGTGTCCCTTTGGGTTTTCCCTTATTTTATTATATGTATATATTGCTATGCTCGGACCGGTTATCTTCGCAGCCGGATTTTGAGTCTTGATATTCCCGTTTTTGACACTCTTTGTATATATACGATCTCGCGTTGATTTATCCTTTGCTCGTTACGTTATTGATCAGAGTGTTGCACTTTCGAGTTACGATTTTTGTTTACCCCTTTTTCTACAAAGGCTCCTAGTTATAATCAATCATTCATACTACTATACGTACTAAAATTTTTGTTTAAGAGGTCGTAATACCTTGCCATCTCTGAATTATGACTTAAGCATAAGTCTCTGTATGGTAGGGTGTTACATGTATTGCTTGTAGAGAGCTTTGGATATCTTCCTCTGAGGTTGCCGCTGCTAGGTAATTAAAGAGCTCTTAGAAGGTGATGATGATGATGATGATGATGCTTTTACAACCTGTGACATAGTCATAGGTCTTAATGATAATGGTTTTGCTGGTACAGGAGTAATAGGTAATTTTCTTTCTTTTATTTGGTCAAAAGGTTGACCATAATCTTTACTGGAGGCTGGTTTTTGATCCATTTTTTCCCTGCAAAAATTCTCTAGTAAGAAAGTCAGGGAGTGAATTTAGTTCTCCTTTTATATGCTCAATAGTAAAATCAAAACATGATAGAATAACTTGCCATCTTGTAAATATTTTTTTTGAGACCAGATTTTTGACATAATTTTCTAAAATATTTGTGGCTGCTTTACAACCAGTTCTTATAAAAAATGTTTTGTTAAATAAATCTTCTTGAAATCTTGAAACACATAATACTATGGCAAGTATTTCTTTTTTGACTGTTGGATAATTCTTTTGAGCTTGATTCCAAATTCCTGAATGATATTTTACTATTTGTTCTTTTGAGCTATTAGGAGGTATTTGTTTAAGAATTCCTCCATATCCTAATTCTGATGCGTCTGTTTCTACAATTAATTTAGCTGATAGATCTAGTATACTTATACAAGGTATTTCTTTTACTGCATTTTTTATCTTTATTATTATAGAAGTCATTTCTTTTGTCCATGGAGGTGGATTTCTTCTTAATCTCTTATAAAGAGGCTCGCATGTGACTCTTATTCCAGGTAGGAATTCTGCTACATAATTTAAACACCCCAAAAATCTTTGGAGTTGTTTTTTATCAGTTATTTCATTTGGAAATTTATCTGCAAATTCAATAGCTCTTTTAATAGGTACTATAGTTCCTTGATAAATTTCATATCCTAAACACCTTATTTTAGTTATAAAAATTTTTATTTTCTTTTCTGATAAAACTAATCCTTGTTCTTTTATAATATCCATAAATTTTTCTAGATGATATATATGTTACTTTATTCCTTTTGAGTATACTAATACGTCATCAAGATATACTATAGTAAATTCTATATGCGGGTAAAATATATTATTCATTATTTCTTAGAATTCGCTTGGAGCATTTTTTAATCATTGGGCATTACATTCCATTCATAATGTTCAAAGGGTACTATAAAAGCTGTTTTATATCTATCTTCCTCTTTTAATGCAATATGATAATATCCTTATTTTAAATCAAATTTTGAAAAGATATTTGCTTTATTTAATCTTTTAATTAAATCACTTTTATTTGGTAAGGAATACCTAATCCATTTTAATACCTTGTTTAGAGGTTTATAATTGATAACTAACCTTGGAGCACCTCTTTCTATTTCATATGCTTTCATCACATAGAAGCATGTACAACTCCAGGGTGATTTCGAAAGTCTTATTAGTCCCTTATCCAGATATTCTTGTATTTCTTTTTTACAATATTCTAGATACTCTTTATTCATATGTATTGGTTTTGTCTTTGTTGGTATATTTTTTTTATTAAACCCATCTTTATATGGTAAAGATATCTCATGTAATTTTCTATGCTGAAAAGCTGTGGGGTTTAGACTACGTAATTCTTCCTTAATTTTTTCTTCAATTGCTTTTATTTTATTTTGTATTTCTGGAGTTTGTAATTGTTCTTCTATTCTTTTATATATAACTTCTTGGTTTAAATAGTTAATTTGTCTTGTCTTTCTTTCTATAATATTAATTTGGAGTGGTAGGTGTTGTAAAATTTTCTCTTGGCTCAAACAATTAATTTGTTTTGCTTCTGTTTCCATAACACTAACTTGGGTAGATAGATGTTGTAACATATTGAGTTCATGTTGTTTTGGTTTAGTGAGAAATTCAAAATGAATAGGATGATTGGAGATTCGTGTACAAGTTATTCCGTCGATGTCGACATTAAAGGGGTATAATAATAAAGTAAAAGAATTTCCTAATATAACTTGATGAGATATATTTCTTGCCAAAAATAATGTAGTGGCAAAGCATACTCTATTTTTACAAATTTTTGCTTTAGACAATTTATAATCTATAGTCATCCTGTCATTTTCTGCTTTCAGAACGTTTTTTGTAGTTTTTTCATAGTATTTGGTAGGTATGAACCCTTCTTGTATACAGTTGACATCAGCTCCTGAATCAACCATAGCTATGAAATCAAATTTTTCTTCTACAATTAAAGTTATCGTAGTGAACCACTTTTAACTTACTAATAAAGTTAGTATATTTATGTAATTTTCTGTACCTAGATTAATATAATTCTCAAAAATTATTATATAACACCCCAAATTTTTTATTATTATTATTATTATTATTATTATTATTATTATTATTATTATTATTATTAATGTTTAAAAGAAAAAGAAAAAGTGGCCGAAGCCATTTAGAGCAAAAGAAAGGAAATGAAGCATAGCTTATATGTATATATACATATATATAACAAATGCCACCAAATCACCATTTATTATATTCATTACCTTAGTTCCATATATATAACCCTGAGCCTTAAAGGGAATCAAAGAAAAGAGATTGAAACGTGGCTCATCTGTATACATCTACACATATATAACAATGACACCTCACCATCCTCACTAATCAACATCTCTACCTATCTCCTTTCATTAATTCATTATTGCCACGGACAGGAAGAAAGAAAGGCCGAGAGAGAGACCGTGGGTGAGGGAGAAACCATGACTCCCTTTGATCTTTTAGCTTCGATTTCTTAAGATTCGTAACTCCAATAAAAAATCTAATTCGATAAAAGTATTTTTATTCTCTTCTTCTACATGTTGTCGTTATTTTTGTCTGGTAGAAGTCGACGGTGACGTAGCTCTCCTGCCCCTTAAGTTCGGCCAACTGGAATTCTAGGAGGCACAGATGATTTCTGACGCTTTCTTCTTCAACAGCTCGGTCAGAAAGTTTTTTCGGAGCTTTCTTTGATTTTGATTTTATACGGAGGTAGGGGGTTTCGTTTTTAAAATTACAAGTTTTTAAAGAATGCCAAAAAATTTATTGAGTAATTGCAAATAATTTACACATGTTTTGTGTGTCTAATTGATGAGAATTGGTTGTAATTGTGAGTGTTGGTCAATTTAGTGTTGCTTGTTAAATTGAAATGTGATTTGAGTTTATGAATTGGATTTGAATTGAGACTGTGTTTGATGCTGGAATTTATGGTTATGGAAGTGGATGGTAACTAATTTTGGTATTAGTAAGATGATGAATAGGTGCTGATGAAGGACTGGTAAAAATACGCAAGAATGTGATTTTGGTTAGTATTAAATGTTAAACGAGTATGGTCGGAGGGATTTGTAAAGTCTGAATGAAGAAATGAATTTCCTTTAATTTCAAAAGCATAAGATTCGAAACGGGCTAATTTTATTGAAATAGAGAGAGGCTTAGCTTTAAAGAAAATGATTTGATTCTATTTGATATTTTGAACGGTGTGAATATTGAAAATGATTTGTTACTTGAAATGTTTAGAAAAGGGTTTGAAAGGTGGTTAGGTTGGGACCCTTGAAAGATGGCAAAACCCAGATTTTAAAGGAATTGATGCCAAATTTTTATAAAACTCTTAGACTTTATTTAAGGTGTTATTTAAAAGTAAATTTAATTTAAGAATATTACTTGATTTCGATTTATTATGAAAAGAGTTTTGTTTTCAAACCGATTTATTAAAAAAAGTATGATGTTTTAAACTCAATATTTTGAGAAGGGATTTTGCTTTAAGTTATGTTTTGAGTTCGGTTTGATAAGAAAGAAAAGAAGAGGAAGAACGAAAAGTAAAGGAAAGAAAGATAATTAAAGAAATCTCTGCCACAGGAGAGCAGAGAACAAAGATTAAAGGAATGTATGAATTAATGAAATGACTGCCACAGGAGAGCAGATGTGACATTGTTTGGGCCTTAGTGCCAAATGTAAAGTGGGGACGCTCACACACTGAGAACTGTTTTTCAGATGTACGCTTATTGATTTGGAAAGTCACACTGTATGCGGCCTAGCCGTACGACTTAAAATCACACTGTATGCGGCCTAACCGTACGACTTATAAGCACACTATATGCATCTAGAAAGCCATATCTGGGACTTGTACCCGGGTAATGTCGGGAGCGGGTAGGCAACCGACACATGAGCTCATGACCTGCGTTAGGGATAGACATGCATCATGTTGTTTGCACATTTGCATTTGATTGTGCTGTTTGCCTTGTTGTGACTTGCTTGTACATTGAATTGAATCTTTTGCTTGTACTATTTATTTGTGAATGTATTAAAGTGATTACGAATTGACATTTGACTGAGGATTAACTATGTGGCTGAGAGACGAGTAATGTGACTAGTTTTATATTTAAAATTTGTTTTGAGTTTAGAGATTTTAAAAAGAGGTAATTAGTTAACTAAAGTAGAACCAAGAGTATTTTCAAAAGGCTTGAAAAAAATATAGTTTTATTGAGTAATGTTAATTATTTGCACTTTATTTCAAAATTACTTTTACGGCATTCCCATTTCCTACTGAGAACGTGTGGTTTGTTCTCACCCCAAAATCATCCACCCTTTCAGTGACACAGGTTCGAAGACTCAGCTTGAAGCTGCGGATGATTATTAGCTTTATTTGAGTTAAGTTATGAGTTGAGTTACTTTCATAGAATTCCCTCGCCTTTGTTATTTAGATTTTATTTTATACAGAGGGATAGGAATTATATTCGAGTTTTATATTGAATTTATTTGTATAACGCTTATTATTATTAGTAATTATGTGAATATTAGTGTTTGAAGATCTTTTGGTATATGATTTTAGTTAGTAAAAACAAGCTTTTTTTTTTGAATTTTTCTCAAAAACTGAAACGCGATATCGACGTAAAGGCTCAATAGTAAATTTATAATAAAGGAAATTGTAACAGCTCAGACCACCCGCTAGCACGATATTGTCCGCTTTAGCACACAAGGCGTCATGGTTTTGTCTTTGACGATAGGGATGATAGCCGAAGCCCCCACACTCACTCGTCAAAATGCGTCATGCTAGGGAGAGGTATCCACACCCTTATAAGGCATGCTTTGTTTCCCTCTCCAACCGATGTGGGACCTTACATTCCACCCCCTAAGGGAGCCCAGCGCCCTCGCTGGCACATCGATCCGGGCTCCGGCTTTGATACCATTTGTAACAGCCCAGACCATCCGCTAGCATGATATTGTCCGCTTTGGCACACAAGGCCTTATGGTTTTGCCTTTGACGATAGGAATGCTAGCCAAAACCCCTCACACTCACTCGTCAAAACGCGTCATGCTAGGAAGAGTTATCCACACCCTTATAAGGCATGCTTCGTCCCCCCACACTCACTCGTCAAAACTCATCATGCTAGGGAGAGGTATCCACACCCTTATAAGGCATGCTTCGTTCCCCTTTCCAACCGATGTGGGACCTTACAATCCACTCCCTAAGGGAGCCCAGCGCCCTCGCTGGCATATCGATCCGGGCTCCGGCTCTGATACCATAATGTAACACCCTAACTATCAAAGCGCACGCTTCCGGCTGTGCCACTCTGATAGCTCGGACATTACGACTACTCTTATACTATTTAATACTAAAATATGAGTCTGTTTAAAACTTTAAACCGCAATACCGCTCCAAGAATACTTTTGCTATACAACGTACATCCATACATTCAACATCATCAAATTCATAAAATCGGCATTTAAGCCATAAATCACTTTTTCTCGACTTATTCCACTTTGAAATCAAATTTTTAACTCTTTTCAGCCTTGGCTTTAAAGATCTCATTTCTCAAATCATCTCAGGCTCGTAAGCCACTTGTACTCAAAGTACGTTCCCCTTTTAAAACAAAGCCACCATTGGCATTCTCTTTCCAAAACTTCCAAAAATATGGCAAGTTAAGGATCTCTTTGAAATATTCAAAGTCACCCATCCAACAATGGGATTTTTATAACAAAAGTTCCTCGACAAAGTCCTAAGTCTTTAAGGAAGGTCATCCTATATCAACTCCTTAAAATTCATTGAAACTCTTAAAATCCTAGATTCTCGGTCCCAGTAAATAAAATTGAATTTATTATGAAACCGAATCATACAAAATCACAAGTTCCAACTCGGTCCAAAAATCAATTCACTTGAAACGGAACCAGTTCATTTGAATCAAACCGCTTTCAGATTTCTTCTTGAAACCCATTTTTTTCTAACATCTTCCAAAATGCCTCAAACTTAATTATTCAGTCAAAAGTATAGTTTCCTTTAAAATCACTAAAAGCTCCCTTTTTATATTGAAATCAATATTAGAGCATCATTCTTTCTTTCAGTGATTCAAATGGTAAAAATAGTTCATTTCTAAATAAGTCAAATTCAAGGCATAAAGTTCACTTAAATAAATTAAGCTCGAAAACATAAATATTCTCTTAATAATTCAAATGATACAATCTCTCAAATCCAAACCTTTTTAAATAGCTTTTCAAACAAGTCTAGGATTTTTATAGAAATTTCGGCAGCACCTCCCCTAAAACTTGGACTTTGCCACCCGGTTTGGGTCCCAACTAAATCGTTCATCAATCCCTTTCAACAGTCCAAAATCCAAAATCAATTCAAAATCAAGCTAAATTCAACAGTCGCCTCATTTGCACATCTCAAGAAAACCGTTTCAAAATCAAATCAACATCAACCAATTAAACTCATTTCCAAAATTTTAAAGAAACGATTCAGCAACAAATCATTTATCAAAACCAAGTCAATTAAAGTAAACCAGGCTGAATCCAAAAGTGCATTCGACTTTTCACATTATCAAGAAAATTAACTCAATTCAAATCAATTCTCAACGGATTAAACTCAATCTCAAACCTTTAAAAGAATCAACTTGAAAACGTTCTGTTTCACAAAACCGCACAACAATCCAACCAAACAACATTCATAATCATTTGAGACAATCAAACAATACATAAGGCCGATACAATCACCAAATACACATTGTCTCACATCAGTATCCATATGTAATAATTCTAATATATAAAATATAGTTTTTAGAAAGCGCCCCTACCTCAAAACGCAAAATCATAATCTAAACGCCTCACAGAGTCCTTCACACCTCAACCCGAAATAACGGCAACCAACAACTCGGCTCTACTTGCTTTCTCAACAGTCTCAACAACTCTAATCGCAACATACAACAACCGAAACTCAATCTTATAGCAATTAACGCCACAAACGTCAGCATGAGATAACAGAATAGTAACAAAAGGGCTTTCAAATCGAAGCGCTTACCGAACCGAAGAAGGAACGGCTGAACCGAAACAGCAGCAGTCTCCGAACCGGTTTGGTGGCAGCTCCGTCCATAATTTTCGAGCGACGGCGGCGGCCCGAATCCCTGATAACAGCAGCTGTACAACCACACAGTATCAACAATCTTCTCGGAATCCAGAAGGATAGAAACCACAATTAAAACCCTTACCTCAGTGTCAAAACTCGCAGAAACCACTGAACAGAGCAGCTCCATCAACGGCGGCTTGTACCGTAGCGACCCAGGCAGCGGCATCAATTGAACAGCAACCCCGATGATGGCAAAGGCTCCGACAGCTTCAACAGGGCATGGTAGAGGTAGAAATGGAGTAGTACAGCGACAAAAACCCAGCCTCCATCCCTTCTCACTCATCGAGCATGCTCTTTGTTCTTCGTGGTGATCAATCGGCAGCAGTGGACTGCGAGGAGGTCAACGACGATGAGGCAAGGCACGGTGATGACGCAGCTGACGGTGGCCGGAGGCACGAACGTCGGTAGCTTCTTCGGTGGTGCCAGGGAGTGACGGCGATGCCCGAAGCTTCTCCAGTGACGGCAACGGCGCGGTGGCGGCGCGACAGAGGCTCCCGCCTCCTCTGCCCCTCGGACAACTCTTCCTTCTACCCTGAACGGCGCCGATGGCGCCCTCCTTTCTCGGCGACAAGGACAAGCATGACTGGTGACGGCGCGGCTAGAGGTCACGGCGACGCTGGCGGCGCGAAAGGGTTCCGACGCGGTGGGCGGATCTCAGCTCGGCCTCANACAGCAATGACTGGCAGTGGATTGGACGCAGCTGGGTGGCGGTGATTTGCCTTTGACGATAGGGATGATAGCCGAAGGCCCCACACTCACTCGTTAAAACACGTCATGCTAGGGAGAGATATCCACACCCTTATAAGGCATGCTTCGTTCCCCTCTCTAATCGATGTGGGACCTTACATTCCACCCCCCTAAGGGAGCCCAGTGCCCTCGCTGGCACATCGATCCGGGCTCCGGCTCTGATACCATTTGTAACAGCCCAGACCACCCGCTAGCACGATATTGTTCGCTTTGGCACACAAGGTCTCACACTTTTGCCTTTTACGATACGAATGCTAGCTGAAGCCCCCCACACTCACTCATCAAAATGCGTCATGCTAGGGAGAGGTATCCACACCCTTATAAGGCATGCTTCGTTCCCCTCTCCAACCGATGTTGGATCTTACAATTCACCCCCTAAGGGAGCCCAGCGCCCTCGCTGGCACATCATCCGGGCTCCGGCTCTGATACCATCTGTAACAATCCAGACCACCCGCTAGCACGATATTATCCGCTTTGGCACACAAGGCCTCACAGTTTTGCCTTTGACGATAGGGATGATAGCCGAAGGCCCCCACACTCACTCGTCAAAACGCATGATGCTAGGGAGAGGTATCCACACCCTTATAAGGCATGCTTCGTTCCCCTCTCCAACTGATGTGGGACCTTATAGAAATCAGGTCCGTAACGCCTTACTTTTGATACGATCATGACGTGCTAAAAGTTAGGGTGTTACATATTATATTACTAGTCTCCTCTGTTTTTCTAACATTATTTTGCAAAGTTTGTTCTTGGATCTTTATTATGTTTTCTCCTTCTATTTTTAGTAATCTATAATTTATATTAATATTTTGTAGTTTCAACTCTGAAACCTCTCTTTTTAACTTTTTTATTTCTTCTTTAAGAGAATTAAGAGAGACTTCTTCTTGTGGATTTTTAAATCGGTTATAAATTTCTTTTATTTCTATTGATCTTATTTCTTGCTTACTTTCTTCTTCTTTTTTAACTAATTCTACTAATTGTTTTATGAACTCATCTCTTAACGGAGTATCCTCTAATTTGTCTATTATTTTGACTAGTGTAGAAGTTTGTTCTCTAGTTAAAACATTTACAGTTTTTTCACAATTTCTACAGTTACATAATCCTATTCCTAGACAATTATTCTGTTCTTCATTTTCAATATTCTCTTCTGAGCTTCCTTCTTCCGATGTAAGGTCTAATTGTTGTATAAAATAATCTTTAGTTTCAGAAGAATTTTCATAAATTGATCCTTCTTGTGATTCTGAATTAATTAATATAGCTGTCAAAGCATGTTTAATTTCTTTATTTTCTATTTTATTTATTTTCTGTTCTGTTGTACACTTATTAGCATAATGTTCTTGTTTTTTACATTTCCAACATGTTACTTATTTTTTCTTATTAGAGGATTTAGGTTTTCCTTTAGGAGTTTTATGTAATTTTTTATAATGTTTCTATTTATAATAAAAGGGTTTATCTATATTATATTTAGGTTTTTTTATAGAATTTTTTCTTTTTAACTTTATGTTTACCACTAGGTACTTTTTCTGGAGTTATTCCATATTGATAACAAAATGTTCCAAGTTCTCTTTTTTCCGTGATAGATTCTTGTTTTATTTTTTGTTGTATCTTGGTATCTGTGCATACTTCGATACCGGTTTGTACTATTATATTATGCAATTGTCCGAAGGTTAATGAGTTATAGGGAATTTGGATCTTGAACTGTATTTGTAGTTTTTGTAATATTTTTTCAGAGAATAATTTTGGTAAGGCTGCTACGAATCTTTCTTTCCAAAAAGGTGCATGTGCATCATCTGTTATCATAACTTTTGACATAAAGACATCTTTATACCATCTATAATCAGACATGGTTGGACATCTTAAATTCATTAATTGGGTTCCTATTCTATCTTTAAAAGTACTTGGATCTCCTACAAAGTTCTTAATAATGGTATATATTAATGTGGATGTAGCATCTAGTGACTGATCTTCTTGTTTAATACTATTAATAAATAATTCTTTTTCTTGAATGCTGAAAAAATTATCCCACCTACCTTTTAATTGTCCTGTAAATCCTTGGATTATCATAATTGCTGCTTCTTTATCGGAGGCTTTTCTCATTTTATAAGCAGTTCTAGCCATAGTCATATTACAAATTTGATCTAAGATGGTTTGTTCACTTAATCCATCTATATTCCATTCTACTAAGTCTAATCCTGTGAAGCTATTTTGCACTAATTGTGTTCTTTCTTCTAGGTCTACATCTGCTAGTGATGGTCTAGAATAATAATTTCTTGTTTTAGGATAATCTCTTTTGTGGGATATTTTATTTAGTTCTAATTCTTCTTCCTTTTGTAATGTATTAATTGTCATTTTTCCTAGACTAATACTTCTAAGTTTTTCTTTTAGTTCTTCAATTTTTGCTTCTACTTTAGATTTTAAATTAATATTATCTAAACTCTGTAATTTATATATAGGTTTTTCTATAGGTTTTTCTACCTTAGTTGTTTTTTTTCATATTTTCCATTCTTCCTAATTGATTTTTCATTATATCTAACATGGTATTAGTAAGGTTTAGTTGTTGATGTAATTTTTTAATATCTCTTTTTTTCTGCATTTCCTTCTGCATTGCTATCTTTATAGGGTGTAGCTTCGACTTCTAAATCTTTTTCAACTGATATTTTAATAGTTTCTTTAGGGAGATATTTAGATTCTATTACTGATCCTGAGCTTGTTTTCCATACAACAGTTGGTTTTGTCAGAGGGCATAGTTTCTTATTATTTTCAGAGTAATAATTAATGTACCAGTCAAAGAAATATAAATTAATTCTATTTTCTTTTATAAAATCATAGAATAATTCTCTTAATCTAATAACTTCATTTTCAGAATGATTGGTAAAATATCAATTTTTTAATGATTTATTATAATCAGCATTAAAGTCTTGTCTTATCCATTCTTTATCAATCTCAAAAGGTTCTTCCTTAATAATTACTGATAAAATTTGTGATTCCCTTGGATCAAATTCTGAAGGTGTTTTATATACAGGAGTGGCTATATGAGGCCTTGTGTTATTAATTCCTATAATACTATCCATATTTTCTATTGTTGAATTATCTATAGAATTTCTATGACTAATAATTTCAATACCATCAGAAATTCTTAGTGATTGGGATCTATTCATCCTAATTCTAATATCTGATCCTTCTCTTATTATTTCTCTTAATCTAGTATTTTCTATTTGTGGCTCTTCAATAACGTCATGTATTACCCATTCTTCAGGCATTTTGCTTATTAATTCTTCATGTCTTAATTTTCTAGGAGTTTGTATATTAGTTCTTTTTAGATTCGCATGCATAATTATCGTCTCATCTTTTGAGGATTATTTTAATATCTTGAAGTTATAATTAACCTTAGTAATTTTATAATATATTCTATAGATTATTTCAAATAGATCATATTTTTCATTTATAATTTTCTCATCATATCGAACTTGCAATTTTAGGGCTTGCCAAGTATATTCATTTTTTAGATTCATAGCATAATTCGGATAACAATTAAAGAAAACTGGTCCATCATGACAGTTACTTTCTAATAATCCTATTAATGAATCCTTAAGGTAGCGTTTGTTTGCAGAGACTGGAACTGAGACTGGGGGATAAGAACTCAGTATTATGTTTGTTGAGGTAGAGACTGGTACTTAAATTTGTGTCTCTGTCTTAGAAATTTTAGTATTTCAGTACTTCCAAAAAGTAGGGACACTAGAGACTGAGATTTTTAAAGACAGAGACAGAAAGTTGAATAATTATTTTATACCTAAAATACCCCTATTATAATTAACTAATTCCAATATCTACCCTTTCTTAAAATCAAATTAGGGCTTCAGTTTGAAGCAGCCCCTCATTCCATCTTCTCATTCATGCTTGAAGTCCTTCCATGTCTGCGTCGCTAGTCAGCCCAGCTCCGTCGTAGCCGCCGTCGTAACCACTGCAAGGTAAGTGAGTCGCACTTTTCAAGTTCCTCTTCCTAGGCCACGATTTCTCAAGTCTTCGTTTGCTCCTTCACAGGATTAAGTCCGACGAACCTAGTTGAGAGAGCGTTGTTGAGTTCATCAGAAAGCGTTCATCAGAAAGCGTTGTTGTCATCACAGTTTGTGTAACCTAGGTTAGTTCTGGGCAAATTTCATTACTGGTTTGGGTCGTTTTTAATATTTAGCGAGTTATGCTCTGTGGATTTCGTTCCTTCGTTCGTTCGTTGGTTATGCTTTGTGTAACCTAGGTTAGTTATGCTTTGTGGATTTCATTAGTTTGTGTAATCTGGGTTCTTCTCTGTTCATTTCGGTTTGGTTGTTTTCGTGTATGATGTGCTTCCTATGAATTGGTTTTGGTCATGCTTGTTTATTTTGTTTTTCTTTCTTATGAATCTTCTGATTCTGAAATCTGGGCTACTTTGTTTGCCTAATTTATGTCTATTTGATGCGAGAATGTGAAATTTTTTTGGTGGAATGTGTTAGGTTAGTTGTAGTTTAAAGAGAAGTGACACTCCAGCTTTTGATAGGCTTTGATTTGCAAAATACTAACTTAAAATTGAGAAGTAAACTTCAGTAGAAATAGGTTACTTTAGTAAACTTCTATTTGCCTCTAGCCTAGGAGTACTTTCAGGTGCAAACTATATGGAAATTGTAAAATTTGCATTGATTTGAGCAGCCTATGTGAGTACTCTTTCTCTACCATCTCCAACTTTATAAGGCTAATCCTCTTTGAACATGTGCTTAAGCTTCTAAACCCTAATTGAAATATAATTTTAACTTTGGCTGTTTCAACAAAAATGCCAGATGCAGGATCCAATTTGTGCATAAAAATATTCTAACATAAAGTGCTTTTTGTATGATAACTCTAGTTTTTTTATACACATTGCCTTGATAAGATTTTAGAACACATGCTTAAAGTCCAATTGGTCCCTGACATTTATTTATTTATTTATATACTAAGTGGATTTGTTTTATATTTGAAAAGAATCACAATTGAATATGATGAATACCCATAACCCACCAGATAGATTTAAAAGCTTTTGAATTTATTCTCAAATCACATCAGTATTGTATTTTATTTTTTTACTAGCACATTCCTCTATTGACCCTGTACAAGGAAGTGCTTATGATTGAAAAGATAAACCTTTCGTATGATTATTTGTGAGAGCATTATTGTATAGGAGAACCGTTGTGATTGCAATCATGTGAATCCATGTTGGTATGCGTACAATATACCAATGGCTATGTAATTATAAGCAGGGATTTTATATACAAATGTGACTTCCAAAAAATTCTGTCCACATTTTTGTGAAGTGCCATGAATGTTTATAGCTTAGCATGACGGATTTTGTGAGAGCGATCTATTAACAGTGGCCTGTATGACTTCATTATGTTCGTTTCACACTGCTACTGCTAGAATAGAATTCGTGTATTGATTGCTGATATTTAATCAGAAATTTATTCTCGTAATTTTTGTGCTTAAGTAAGGTTGCTGGGTGTAAAATTTATCATAGAATATATGTTTTTGTATGTTTTTTTCAATCCTATTTAAATACAGTGTTTGTGTGTGTGCGTATTGTAATGTGTTGTATGGGTGAAGGTAAAAATTGGAGTGGTTGCAGTGAAAATGGAAATGCTTCTTGTGTTTGTCACACTAAAATTGATTTGGGGTTTCTTTTTCTTCTGCTTCAGCACTTTACAAATTTAATTTGCACTCTATGTTGACATAATTCATTCTATTAATATAATGTGCACTTCTTATGCATTTGTATTAGTCATTCTATATCTAACTTAAAGTTTTACCCCTTTTTCCTCTTTTTTTTTCATTTTTACGTTATTCTAAGTTTGATGACAGGGTTTGTATTTCAAAATATAAGATAGTTCTTATATTAACTAATTACTTTGGCACAAAATGAAAGTAATGATGGAAGCTTAAATTAGGCACTGACACAAAATTCTTGTTAACCTTAGTTTTCATAAAATTTCCAAAGTCCAAAGTCCAAAGTCCATATTCCCTGTAAAGATATATTTGTTTCTTATTTTTTAATTTAATAAAAATATATGGTACGTAAAAGCATTTCTTTGGATGTTATAACATTATTAAAAAATATTTTTTAATGAAAATTTTTCAGTAGCATTAGATTTCTTTGAATGTTTATCCCTATTCTAAAATTAGGTTTTATTGCTACTTGTATTAATCTTATATGGATGAAATTGTACCCTTTGTCACTATGTGCTTTTAGCTTATCCTCTTCTAAAATGGTAATAATTTTATTACTACTTGTTCCTGGTTTAAAATATTCTAACATATGAATTTCATAATTTCTACCTTCCCACAAATTTCTCTTTTTATATACTTCATCTTTATCTATTATAGGTATATTTCAATTATGAAAACTTTCTTCTAACTTAGCTATTTCTAATTCATTTTTAGTTCCAGAGGTGGATGCTTCATCATTATCTGTTCTTACTACTAAAGAATTATTTTTTTCTAGATTTAAACTACTCATCGTTCTCAAAAAACTAGTCATTTTATGGTTAGAACTTTGTGAATTACGGGACCACCCTCGTTAACCAACGGATTCACTGCCTTGGTTAGGACTTATAACCAGGACTACGATCTGGGCTGACCAACGTATTAACAGTTCTCACTGCTACTTCAAAATTTTAACTATAAAAATTTAGTTTCATAGAAAAGATTTGTAATAAAAATTAGGGAAAAATAATACTTTATAAATGTTATCAGATACCTTCCCCTTGGGCAGGCTCTGATACCACTTGTAAAGGTTGGACTTGTATGGGTTGAGCTTGTACTTGTAAAGAGTGATCTTGTAAAGGTTCAGAATCCATTTGTAAAGATCTAAGGGCTTGTATTCTTGATTGTATATCATAAAATCGTATCATATTTTGCACATGAAGATAATTCATTCTTCTAACATGATGAATGCGTTTATTCTTAATGCTTTCCTTAATGGTTTTTACTGATTTTATGGTTTTAATCTGTTGTAGCAACTTTTTGGTCTTGATTATTTTCTTATTTATCTTATTTATTTCTATTGTTAAGTCTAAAGATTCAGTTATTAATTCTCCTATTTTTCTTCTTATTGCCATTACTCTTCTTTTCATGTTTCTTCTAACTAGCTTTAAAGATTTAAGCCTTTTATGAAAATTTTTTATGTTATAAGAATAGAAATAACAATAAAGAAACAAAAGGTAGTAGACTTACAAAGATGAACTTGTACTCTTATTGCTTATAAAGTTAATACAATTCTTGAAGATGATTACAAATATTTGGAGAATATATGAAGTAAGAAGATATAAAAGTAGAGAGATTTCTTGAGCTTTCAAGTTTTTGATGATCTTGAATGAGTGAGGTCTTTGGTATTTATAGACCCCAAATGATTACTGTTTGGGTACTATTTTTCAATAGCACTGTTTGCTTTTACTGTTTGCCGACATTTACTGTTTTGTCGACAGTTACTGTTTACTTTTACTGTTTGCCGACATTTACTGTTTACGTTTTACTTTTTACTTTTACTTTTTATTTTTACCCTTTTTTTTACAGAGATCATTTTTCTTTATGATTGGGCTTTTACATTGATTTCATATATAGTTCTTACTACATTTCAAATGGATCTTGAAAGTCTTGATAATAATGAGCTGGGCTGGACTGTACCTCTTCGTCTTCTCCAAGAGGTACTATTTGTATTACTTGTAGAGAGCTTTGGATATCTTCCTCTGAGGTTGTCGCTACTAAGGCTGCCATAATTTGTCGCTTCTGTGCTAAGAATTGGGTCTCTTTTTTATAAGCTATTTGTTCATTGGTGGTGCTTGAGGCTGTTATTGCTGGACATTTTTGTGATGTTGTTAACCATTGATCAATAGCTCATTTTCTTAGCAGATTTATATCATATTTGTTCCACCACTTTATTTTTATTATTCTTACCAAATATTGTATGCTTGGACATTCTTCATATGCTGCTGAATCATATTCTCAAGTCATAATCTAGCTTATTCCCATAGTTGCTATAAATGAAATGAATTTATACTCTTGTAAAAATGATGACTTGTTTTTAAAATATTCATACGCCATGCTGGCTTCTTTGGGGAAGAAGACTTCTATTGGTCTAAAATTCTAGAACCATGATTGGAACCATTTGGGGAATTGTAATGATATCCCCTTTCTGAATCAAATGAACTAAGAATGGGGACTTGGTGATAGGAATAAGATATGGTTTGATGCTTCTTGGTAATCATAATAGGTATAGCTCTGAGGTTCAAATTTTAGAGAGAAGCTTTTAGACTGATATGGGGGTAATTCCCACTCTTGTAGAGATAATATTTTTATGATTTTTATTTTTGAATAAACGGGCTGTTTGGTATTGGAATCTCTATAATGTGTCAACTCAATAGATCCGGTGTCTACTAATATGAATTCATAGAATTTTTGGATTTTTTGTGGGTTAATAGGAATGTAATGGAAAGTATTTGGGAAAATAGTGTTGTATAGCGTTTTTCTATCTTTTTTGAAACCATTCTTTTTCAATGGTTAATATTTTAATAGGATTGGATTTTTCATAGTAAGAAAACTATTCTTTCAAGGGTTGAGTGCTATAGAGATCTGATGGTTGCAATAATGTGAGTTTATTATTGGTAGTAATTAAAGAGCTCTTAGAAGGTGATGATGATGATGATGCTTTTACAACCTATGACATAGTCATAGGGCTTAATGATAATGGTTTTGCTGGTACAGGAGTAATAGGTAATTTTCTTTCTTTTATTTGGTCAAAAGGTTGACCATAATCTTCACTGGAGGCTG
Source organism: Arachis ipaensis (assembly GCF_000816755.2). Taxonomy (NCBI): domain Eukaryota; kingdom Viridiplantae; phylum Streptophyta; class Magnoliopsida; order Fabales; family Fabaceae; genus Arachis; species Arachis ipaensis. Next base: position 40,047,439 of record NC_029785.2, on the reverse strand, counting down.
ATTTTTGATCCATTCTTTCCCTGCAAAAATTCTCTAGTAAGAAAGTCAGGGAGTGAATTTCGTTCTCCTTTTATATGTTCAATAGTAAAATCAAAACATGATAGAATAGCTTGCCATCTTGCAAATATTTGTTTTGAGATAAGATTTTTGACATCATTTTCTAAAACATTTGGGGCTGTTTTACAATCAGTTCTTATAAAAAATGTTTTGTTAAATAAATCTTCTTGAAATTTTGAAACACATAATACTATGGCAAGTATTTCTTTTTTGACTATTGGATAATTCTTTTGAGCTTGATTCCAAATTCTTGAATGATATTTTGCTATTTGTTCTTTTAAGCTATTAGGAGGTTTTTGTCTAAGAATTCCTCCATATCCTAATTCTGATGCGTCTGTTTCTACCAAGGTTCAGAAAACCGGACCGGTCATTAAACCGCTCTAGTTACTGGTTTACTGGTTCACTGGTCTAACTGGTCCAACCGATGGTTCAACCGGAAAAACCGTTTTAGAATAGAAATAATAAATAAATTATAAATACACATTCTAAAATATAATTATAGTCTAATATAAATTTTAAAATATCTTCAAAATTTAAGACACTACATAAAATATCATCAACCAAATACCATATGATCTTATCAAAATCCAAACTCAAAAGTTAAATAGTAATAAATTAAAAGCATATCTAAATATTAAACAACTAAAGACTAAATAGTAATAAAAGCATTACTTGGTCATTTCAGTATAGAGTTCACATTCTAATTTTTAAACAACTAAAGACATTGTAACATAATATTCCTATGATATCTATACACTAACCTCTACTTTACAAAGCAGAGGCAGGTTCAGTTCCATCATTTGTGCTCTGTATTCTAACTTTAACAAAATGTAGATGACCTATGGCCACAATTCTGGCACACCATCTGCAAGTCTAGAATTAGCCATCTTTTTGGTAATCAGATTTTTCAACTCTATTTCTCTGAGAAACCTTCCTTCTTTCAGTTTGGAGAACACCTTCAAAAGAAACAAAGATTTAGAACAGGTGATGAAGAATTAAAAAGCATTGAAGATGACACATGTTACCATCCAAAAGGATACATAGGGAGGCAAAGTTTGACCAAGAAGAACTTTTCTAATTGATGAGAATACATCCTTGTTTTCATAATTAATTTACCACTGTCCCATTTGTTAGGGGTTATACAAGTAAACCCTATAAGAATTAGAGGAAGCAACTTGAATAACTCAATCATTGATATCAAGAAATACCAATGAAACAAAACTTAGAAGAATAGTTCATCACCCTAAGGTATACCCCAGTACCCAACATCAATAATCACAAATTACAAAATTGAAAATGATGGAACACAAGTGTAAAAGTGAAAAACTGCAAAACAGCATTCAGCCAGTTAACAATTTGCTACAGCATTCAGCCAGTCAACAATTACAAAGCAGCAAAAGCGCAAAACACTAAAACACCAGTAGCCCTCTTCATCGTCTTCATGTTTCTGTATCAAGGTTCTGAAAACCAGAAAATTAATAGCAGCACAAAATTAATACTACCAACAGCATTCAGCAACAAAAATTATCATTCAGCAACAAACAACATTTGATTTGATTTCCATTTTACCATTAAGCAACAAACATAACAAAACAGTAACAGTAACAATTTATCCCTAACAAAACAGTAACAGCTTATCAGTAGCAATTTATCATCAATCAATAAGCCAGTAACAGAGTTAATCAATCAAGAGCAGGCCAGAACAAGCCAGAGTAGTGAGCAAAGCCAATCAACTAAGAACAAGCACTAAGCACTAACAAAGCATTCAATCTCAAGCACAAAGTAAAAAAAGAAAACAGCAATGCATCACTTAATAATCATCAAGCAATGAAAACAAAAACACTAAAAACGACTATCACTGACCATCGATGAACAAGCACGAAGAGGGTTTGATTTCTGAACAGACGATAAAAAAAACACGAAGAACAAGCCACTAACAGTGAGTATTGACCTTCGACGGACGACGGAGAGCTGTTGAGCGCGCGGACGACGGCGACCAAGCGATTCGTGAGAGCGAACAGGGGATGGAGAGCGAACAGGAGTTGGTGAGATCGAAGTAGCGAACGCCAATAGCACGAAGATGGATGTTCTTGAGTGCAACAGAGGCGGCAGCAGCAGTTTCTCACTCTGACAGACGGCGACAAGATTGGTGGAGGCTAGGGTTTGCTTTCTTTGGTGGAGCTAGGGCATTTGCTGAAGGAAAGAGTTGGAGAAAGGAAGGGGGTGGGGGGACAAACGCGTGCAATTCCTTTTCTTTCAACGAAGGAAGGAAACGGGGTCGTTTCTTATAAACCGGCCGGGTTCCGGTTCGGTCTTACCGGCCGGTTCTCGGCCGGTTCAGCGGTTCATATCCGGTTTTTAAAATAGCGGTTTCTGTTAGTAACCCAAACCGTTTGAGCTGTTGGTTCACGGTCGGACCGGTTCGACCGGCCGGTCCGGTCCGATTTTCAGAACATTGGTTTCTACAATTAATTTAGCTGACGGATCTAATATACTTATACATGGTATTTCTTTTACTGCATTTTTTATCTTTATTATTATAGAAGTAATTTCTTTTGTCCATGGAGGTGGATTTTTTCTTAATCTCTTATAAAGAGGCTCGCATGTGACTCTTATTCCAGGTAGGAATTCTGCTACATAATTTAAACATCCCAAAAATCTTTGGAGTTATTTTTTATCAGTTATTTCATTTGAAAATTTATTTGCAAATTCAATAGCTCTTTTAATAGGTACTGTAGTTCCTTGATAAATTTCATATCCTAAAAACCTTACTTTAGTTTTAACAATTTTCATTTTCTTTTCTGATAAAACTAATCCTTGTTCTTTTATAATATCCATAAATTTTTCTAGATGATATATATTTGCTTTATTCCTTTTGAGTGTACTAATACGTCATCAAGATATACTATAGTAAATTCTATATGCGGGTAAAATATATTATTCATTTTTTTTTTGGAATTCGCTTGGAGCATTTTTTAATCCTTGGGGCATTACATTCCATTCATAATGTCCAAAGGATACTATAAAAGCTGTTTTATATCTATCTTCCTCTTTTACTGCAATCTGATAATATCCTGATTTTAAATCAAATTTTGAAAAGATATTTGCTTTATTTAATCTTTTAATTAAATCACTTTTATTTGGTAAGGGAAACCTAATCCATTTTAATACCTTGTTTAGAGGTTTATAATTGATAACTAACCTTGGAGCACCTCTTTCTATTTCAGATACTTTCATCACATAGAAGCCTGTACAACTCCAGGGTGATTTCGAAGGTCTTATTAGTCCCTTATCCAGATATTATTGTATTTCTTTTTTACAATATTCTAGATACTCTTTATTCATATGTATTAGTTTTGCCTTTGTTGGTATATTTTTTCATTAAACCCATCTTCATATGGTAAAGATATCTCATGTAATTTTTCTTGTCTTTCTTTCTATAATATTAATTTGGAGTGGTAGGTGTTGTAAAATTTTCTCTTGGCTCAAACAATTAATTTGTTTTGCTTCTGTTTCTATAACACTAACTTGGGTAGATAGATGTTGTAACATATTGAGTTCATGTTGTTTTGGTTTTGTGAGAAATTCAAAATGAACAGGATGATTGGGGATTCGTGTACTAGTTATTCCGTCGATATCGACATTAAAGGGGTATAATAATAAAGTAAAAGGATTTCCTAATATAACTTGATGGGATATATTTCTTGCCAAAAAGAATGTAGTGGCAAAGCATACTCTATTTTTACAAAATTTTGCTTTAGACAATTTATAATCTATAGTCATTCTATCATTTTCTGCTTTTAGAACATTTTCTGTAGTTTTTTCATAGTATTTGGTAGGTATCAACCCTTCTTGTATATAATTGACATCAGCTCCTGAATCTATCATAGCTATGAAATCAAATTTTTCTTCTCCTATAATTAAAGTTATCGTAGTGAACCACTTTTGGCTTACTAATAAAGTTAGTCACAACTAGAAAATGGATTAATACAGACAGATTTACAGACAGATTTAGTCTTTATTACAGACGGATTTTTGGTTACCGACGAAATTACCGACGGATTTTGTCCCTCTGTAAGAGCCCCGTCGGAAATTATTTACCGACGGATTTTTTTCCGTCAGAAAATTACCGACGGATTTTTACTAGTTACCGACGGATTTTCCCTCTGTAAATTCTCCCTCCATTTTCCGAAGGCGACGAACTTTCCGACGGATTTTCCGTCTGTAATTACAGATGGAATTTCAGACGGATTTTCTATCTGTAATTACAGACGGATTTTCAGACAAATTTTTCGTCTGTAATTACAGACAGATTTTCAGACAGATTTTCCGTCTGTAATTACAGACAGATTTTCAGACAGATTTTCCATCTGTAATTACAGACGGATTTTTCGACAGATTTTCTGTCTATAATTTGAACTTTGAAAAATCATCTCATACTCTGATTACAGACAGAAAATCCATCTGTAAATCCGTCAGTAAGGTAAAATAATTTTTTTTATTTTTCTAATTACAAAATAAGCTTGTTTTCATACAAAATAAATATAAATTTAATACAAATTTTTATCTAATTTGTATTCGAATATTTATAATATTTCAAAAAATAAACAAACTCATCGTATTATCAAACTAAAAGAAAAATACTATAAACAAGCAAGTCAATATAATTCAAAACATAAACAAAATGTATTGATCATCAACTATAATAATAAGTAACAACCATACATCAAAGTGTGTTGATACATCAACTATAATTCAAAACATAAACTCAATGTATTGTTCAACTATACTAAGTTATGCAAATAACAAGACTATATAACTGTCCTCAAAATCTTGTGAGCTTGTTTCATCAAGTGAACATAGGGGATCACAGTTCCAGATTCAGTTGGTAAGTCCTGAAAACATTTATATCATTAGAAATAAAAGTGATTATTGAATTTACTGCAACCCCAGAATCAAAATTAAAATTTTGCATTTTATGATAAACACTTATTAGTTATTACCTGCTAAGACTAAACCAACACTCTTAAGAGCATCATCGGATCCCGAAGCCATTACTGGGAAAAAAACAAGATTTGAGTTACTCAGTTCATAAATGATGAGAGGAATTTCAAAAAAAGTAAAACACACACATGGCAATCAATATATAGACACACACACACACACATGGAAAAAGAAAGTAAAACATTACGAGCATAACACCACTGCCATCTGCAACTTTACAACCAGATAGCAGAATAGGGTTCTTAGAATTCTTTTCAACCTGCAAAAAGGAAAATGATTATCAAACTTAAGAAATGAGACAAGTAATTTTTCTTATTCAGCACATAATGGAAAAAAACACTTACAATATTGCTCTCCCCAGTCATACAATATTGATGCTTAGCCTTTTAGAATGAAAATTCAACAAAAAATGATAAATATGCCACATACCATATATTTTAGGTGAGAGAAATGGACATATAAATTAGGGAGGGCATGCTGTAAATTCTCTTCAGCTACAACCATCTCTATTGCTTCTTTGTATATACCACAAGCTGATTCCATATTTCCCTGCAATAAAAATGTAACAGGTAGCGCATGTAGTCATCTTTTTTGTATCAGCTTATCATCAAAGAGTAAAGCTTTCTTCAATTGTAGCAAAGGCTAATTGCATACCAAACGTTTCTCCATATTGGCTCTTGATATAACATTCTGCACAAAATCAGAATCTGACTCTTTACCAGTCTGCTGAATATATGTAGCGCGAGCAGCTAAAACATCTCCTATTTGTTCCTTAAACCTGGCATTGAAGAAATGGATTTTTGGTACACTCTTTTACAAATAGGAGTCATAATTCAAGGTAAATCAAAGCATACACTATAAATAATCCAACTGTGCAAATTTAATAGAAATTATTATTAGTGTAAACTTGTACTAAGATCTATACCAACCGTCCGCTTAAATCTCAGAGACAATCCAAACACTACCAAAGTATTGAAACAAAAATTACACAAACTGATGATAGCATGATTTAATCAAACTTCAAACAAGTTAAACTAAATTTTCCCATAATTACACTTCTGCCAAGGATTAAAGTCATCAGAACCAAACAACAGAATACCTCAGCCATGGCAAAAAGAATGATAAAGTTAACTAAAAATCATTCTTTAATATATTGAGAAAAAAGACTTATTAATGAGAAAGAAAGGAGAGAACCTCATCTTCAACAAGAGATTCGTCGTCATCTGCATAAGCCATGTTTGACAACAAAATCTACATGATGCAACAGATAAAGTTAATGACCAAACTCAAAGACAGGCAGTAAAGCAGTTATTAAGGAAACAGTGGGGTGAATTTTTGTATCTTTTGATAAAAGAAGAATATCACTGAGACGAAGAAAAGATTAGAAATGTACTTAAGGAAAATAAAGCATAGATGCAACATAAGAATGTAAAAACATGGCTACATGAGAATGAGTAGAAAAAATTAATATGATGATGAAGATGAAGAGTTTAACTGAATGTCACTCACAGAAGCAAATTCATGGCTAGGAAGAATAGCAACAATCTCCTCCAACATGGAACCCAGTGTTAGTGAAGGACATCTCCTGAGAAAGGCACATGCCTTAGAAGCCTTGGCCATGGCAATTTTCTGGTCCTCAGCAGTAACAAAAGGCAGAATTGGTCATCTAATATAAGAAAGTTTATTGGTCATGAAGTAGTACATACAAGTAGTACTCATCAATTATTTCCTACTCGTTATTATTGCTTGCAAGTAGTAGAGCAATAACCTTTTTTCCTTTATCTCCTTACAACAAGCTTAAGTGTTCATAATATTTGTTTTTTAACTTAATTAATTAGCAATTAATCATCATGGCCAAGTCTTGTTCTAGTGAAAAGAACAATAATAATGGATTGAAGAAGGGTCCATGGACTCCGGAGGAAGATCAAAAACTCATTGATTACATTCAGAAACATGAGCATGGCAAGTGGCGAACCCTTCCTAAGAATGCAGGTACTTTAATTTAATTAATTTGTGCTACCTTAGCTACTTAATTATATAATAATGCCCAATTATATTCAGAAGCCACTTTTAATTAATAATCATCTTAGTTAAGTGTACGTGTGTTAGATAATAAGGTATTATACATTTATGTATATACTTAACATGAATATATTTGTAATGATTTAATAATGTTGAACATGTATGAATAAATAATTAATATATAGGATTAAAGAGATGTGGAAAAAGTTGCCGGCTAAGGTGGGCTAATTACTTGAGGCCTGATATAAAGAGAGGAAGATTCTCATTTGAAGAAGAAGAAATGATCATCCAGTTACACACTGTTTTGGGAAACAAGTAAGATTATTATTAAATCAAACCTAGCATGACCTAAATAATGTTCCTTGTTTATTTTTTTTAATGTGCATGTTATATATCCTTCATTTTTAATAAGTCTATCTATAAATTATATTAAAGAAGAACCTTTTTGAATTTGCACATGTAATATACAGAATTATTGCCTACTAATTCATAGACTTTTCGATTGTGTAAAGAATTAAAACTCATTTCATATATATAGTTAGAATGCTAGCTAGGCAAGGAAACTACAGTACTGTTCAAAGTCAATTATATATGCTTAACTTAATTAATTTGAACAGCATTATTTATAATTGAACTAAACTTTTTTGTGTAATGCTTATTAGGTGGTCTACAATTGCTGCTAATTTACCCGGAAGAACAGATAATGAGATTAAGAATTATTGGAACACTCACATCAAGAAGAAATTGTTGAAGATGGGGATTGATCCAATAACTCATAAGCAATCCAAGAGGAAAAGTACCTAAATCTTGTGAATTGGGAAAAGGAAACACAGAAAACAAGTTCCGCTCTTTTCCATCTCTCTCAGGAAATTCATCAAACACATGGTAAGCATAACAATACTGAAGCGAGACAATCTCTCAAGCATGTTCCTCCAACAACAATAACAACACAACAATAGTAACATTAAGTTGCAAGTCTCTCTTTGCACAATTCTCATATAGAAAATTTAGTCAATAGCCAAACCAAGGCATGCCAAGTTGATAATATTCCTACTTCTGTATCAATGGACAATGATGATGAATATTATCAACATGATAAGAGACACACATACCTGTAATGCAGAAGACAGTACCACTAAGTAAAAGCCAGCCAACTTTTCCATTTCTCCAAAAGAAATGGAAAATATAGTGAGGAGATATAGCTTTGAAAATACTAGGATAATGGTGTATGATGCAGAGAGTGCTTCCACAAGTGCTGCAGCGGCATAAGCCAAAACAGAAATAATGGTTATATATAAACCAGGAGAGCGAATTGTCTGACAATGTCATAAAGCTCTAATCTACTCTGCCAAGCAAAAATCACTTCCTATGTTGCACCATTAAGATATTATAGCTTTGTATTTCACATAAAAACCAAAATTTCGACAAAAGAAGCAAACCTTCCAAAGTTTTATTGTACTTTCTAAACTATGGAATCTGCAACTTAAGCTCACAAAGTCACAATAGAACTATATAAATTTAAAACTTACATTTGCTTACTGAGGGAAAAGGTAATTACTAAATCTTAAAATTCTAAAAAAAAATCCAGAAATAATCAAACAATAAATAAATAAACAAATAATAACTATGATTGTAAATCATTAAGGACTTGAAGAAGAATAAACTGACCACTAATTAAATCACAATCCTAGGGTTTATCAATCCCAGCTACTGCATGCACCATCAAATTTCTTCAAAATTCAAACGAAAGTATGGATCATTGTAATTGTTATCTCCTGCTGCTACTTTTTCATGTTTCAATGACAGGAAAAGCATTATTATATATATAAAACCCAAAGTAGTAGTACTCTTTACTATAATGTTATCCATACTGTATGAAAATTGAAAAAAACCTCATAGCAACAACAAAATACATCAATAAAATACAACAAAAACCTCACAGCACCTCCTTCTGATTAGGTTACCTGCACGGCTGAGGCGAGATCGAAGAGAAAAACACATCAACTAAGCAACACATGAGCGAGAAATGCACTTGTGATTTCTGTGAGAATATCTTTGATCAAGAAATTAATGAAACAAGTAGCGCATAAATTCGAATAAGAGAAAGGAGAACGCGAATCTCAGAAAGAGAGAAAAATGGAAGACGTACGGTTTGAAAATCTTGAGGAGCGACGCCGGGAAGGTAGAAATAGTGAACGCAGGAGAAGGTGAAGAGGATAAGGACAGAGGCGATGAAGACGGTGGCGGAGAAATGCATATTAGGGTTCGAAAGGGAACCAGCAACACACAGAGAAGAGCCGGGAAGGGGTGTGACAGAGTTTCGCGGCGATGGAAGTTCAGTGCAATGGAGGTTCAGTGCGACGGCGGCGCAAGGTAAGACGGCGGTGCAAGGCTGAGACGCGCTACCGATAGAGCATTTGGAGGGGATGGGCGTGGAGGTGCGGGGAAGAGACACGGGAAAGGAGGAAGAGCTCGTTTGGTCAAATCTTTATTTTAATATTTCCGACGGAAAATTTTAAATTACAGACGGATTTTCCGTCTGTAATAATTTAATAAAACACAGCGTTTTGTTTATTTAATTACAGACGGATTTTTCGTCTGTAACCATTTTTTATGGAAAAAAAAAATTAATTTTTCCGACGGATATATCGACGGATTCTCTTTTCCGTCTGTAATTTATGCTAATTCATTTTTTTTGTTTTCCGACAAAAAATCCCTCTGAAATTCCGTCTGTATTTCCGTGGGATAAAATCCGTCGGAAATATCTGTCTGTAATAACTATTTTTCTAGTAGTGAGTATATTTATGTAATTTTCTGTACCTAGGTTAATATAATTCTCGGGAATTATTATATTACTAGTCTCCTCTGTTTTTCTAACATTATTTTGCAAAGTTTGTTCTTGGATCTTTATTATGTTTTCTCCTTCTATTTTTAGTAATCTATAATCCATATTAATATTTTGTAGTTTCAACTCTGAAACCTCTCTTTTTAACTTTTTTATTTCTTCTCTAAGAGAATTAAGAGAGACTTCTTCTTGTGAATTTTTAAATCGGTTATAAATTTCTTTTATTTCTATTAGTCTTATTTCTTGCTTACTTTCTTCTTCTTTTTTAACTAATTCTGCTAATTATTTTATGAACTCATCTCTTAACGGAGTATCCTCTAATTTGTCTATTATTTTGACTAGTGTAGAAGTTTGTTCTCTAGTTAAAATATTTACATTTTTTTCATAATTTCTGTAGTTACATAATCCTATTCCTAGACAATTATTCTATTCTTCATTTTCAATATTCTCTTCTGAGCTTCCTTCTTTCGATGTAAGGTCTAATTGTTGTATAAAATAATCTTTAGTTTCAGAAGAATTCTCATAAATTGATCCTTCTTCTGATTCTGAATGAATCAACCCTAAACACTGAGCAATTAGAGTGTATACACATCTAGTGAGGAGTTCCATTACTCAATTCTATGTCTCCACATCTCTTATTTTGTGTCATCTTGCAAATTGCTTCATTCTTTTGAAAACTTGAATTAATTCATTGGATTGTGATTGCATTGCAATATTTTTTTGTTTTGGCCCTATCTGTCTATATGATTGATTGGAAATTTATTCGTTTGTTTTTGCCAAGTCCATAGGACATTATAGTATAGATAAAAGTAAATAGCATTCATTAGTACAGTTGTATGCATACAAGTAGCTTCATTTAATAAGTCATTTGCCCTTTGATCCTTCTCCTTTGATTGTGATTAGCATGAGGACAAGCTATTGTTTAAGTGTGGGAGAATTAATGAGTCCATATTTGATGATAAATTTGCCTTGAATTGAGTGAATTTCATTACATAAACTCACATTTATTCACATGAGTAATATACTTTTGTGATTTCTCTCTAAATTGCACCTAAATGTGAAAACATATTTTTTTGTGCTTTAATTGATCAATTTAATTCTACTTTTATTCTATTCGATGCCGTGAGTGATTTCAGATCCAATAGGCAAGGATGCCTTGGTAGAAGTGGAAGAAAAGCATGTAAAGTGGGAGATCTCATGAAGAAACAAAGGAAAAGAAGACACTGCTGTGTGTGTATGCACACCTTCCTGTGTGTACACAAAAGATGGACTTCAGCCAGTGTGCGTATTGATGCAAGGATTTATACCGGTTCGGAATTCCACAAAATAATTATGTTGTTAGTATAGTCCAAACCAATAGTCAATCCTCAAATCAAATTAAATTTGGTAGTCACAAAGAATAAACCCCAAATAAGAATTAACCGAAGTATTTAGACTCCGGGTCGTCTCACAAGGAATTGCAATGTAGTGGTCAATTATTGGCTATGAAGAACAAAGGGGGGTTTGATTTTATAAAAGAGTAAGAAATTAAATGGGCAAGAAAAGTAATTCAAACAAGCAATTAAAGAAAGCAATTAATAAAGAGAGAAATTCATGGCAAAGATTGAGATCATAGGCTTTCCATCCTAGTCACTAATAAAAATAATTAACAAGAATTTATCTTATTACGTCATCCCCAATGTTGGAAGAAGGTATGAGTTATCTTCCACGAGAGAAAGTTTAACAAGACTAGTTAATCTCAACCCAAATGTCCTAATCAACTCACTACTTAGGTTAGCAAGAGATTAGAGTCAATGGAAATAATATTAACTAACAACTCTAGATCACCAACATGAGTTGGATTTTTATGACACAAGATTGTCTAATTACTCTTTCCAAGCCAAGAATGCTCAAAATCTACTCTAAAGTCCAACCAAGCATTTTGTCAAACACTTGGTGGGTACAAATGGAAAGCATGGTAAAAGTGAAAGAATAATAAATCTATCAACTATCAATAGCAAGGAAAGTAAGATCACAACTCAAATCAACAATAAAAGAACATCAAACATTAAATTGCATTAAAAGTAAATCAAATCCAACATGAGTTTATCATCACAAAAGAAACATAAAAGAGAAATTAACATGAAAACTAAGAGAATCAAGTAGTAAGAACAAGAAATCATAAAGGAAACAAGATGAGAACATGAAGTTGGACCTAGATCTAAGATGCAAAATAGCCTAAGAACCCTAATTCTAGAGAGAAGAGGGAGCTTCTCTCTCTAGAAACTAACCTACATGATGCTATACTACAAACAAGTGCTCCCCCCTTACCCAAGCTTGAATTCTACATGAAATAGCATCAGAAATGAGTTGGATTGGGCCCAAAATGCTCTACAAATCGCTGGCCACGATTTCACTTTAGTGAATCACGCTGCTCCATCAGTGAGCACGCGTATAGTGCGCGTGCGCATCCTTAGACGTCAGGCAACTATGACAAATTTTATATCATTTTGAATCCCCGGATGTTAGCTTTCCAACGCAACTGAAACAACCTCATTTGGACCTCTGTAGCTCAAGTTATGGTCGATTGAGTACAAAGAGGTCAGGCTTGACAGCTTTACGATTCCTTCATTTCTTCATGAGTTCTCCCTCTTTGCATGCTTTTTCTTCATTCCTTCAATCCAATATTTGCCTTCTAAACCTGAAACCACTTAACAAACATATCAAGGTATCGAATGGAATTAAAGTGAGTTAAATTTAGCTATTTTAAGGCCTAAAAAGCATGTTTTAGCATTTAAGCACAAATCAAGAGAGAATTGCAAAACCATGCTATTTCATTAAATAAATGTGGAAAAAGGTGATAAAATCCCCCAAATTAAGCACAAGATAAACCACAAAATTGGGGTTTATCAAATCTCTCCACACTTAAACTAAGCATGTCCTCATGCTAAAATCAATAAAGAAGCAAAGGGGTATCAACATTTATGCAATGTAAACTAACTAAATGCAACCTATCTATATGCAATCTAACTAGATGAATGCAATGGCTTAGTCAAAATAAACCAATCTCCAAGAATATGCATACAAGCACAAGGGCTAAGGCAATAGCAATCAAATCAACTCACAATTGAATTGAATCATTGAAAGATTTTACAAACTTGCAAGAAAAGATGATTATGGGTAGAAACATGTAATTGAGCGATCGAACCCTCACCGGATGTGTATCCGCTCTAGGTACTCAAGTGTATGGGGTTGATTCACTCAATTCTCCTCTAATCATGCTTTCCAAGAATTGTTTTTCATCAAACAATCAACAATTATTTCATGCATGCATACAAATATCATGAGGTCTTTCCCATAGGTTGTAATGGGGTTAGGGTCAAGGTAAGGATGCATATGGTCAAGTGAGCTTGAAATTTGGATCTTTGATTAACTTAAGCTTCCCACCTAACCTATGACAACCTATACAATTCTAAACAAACCTAACTACCCATTCTTCACTTTTTCACACACTCATGCATTCCCTTTTGATCACCACACATATGCATTGATTATTATTGAACTTTCACTTTGGGGCATTTTTGTCTCCTTTTTATTGTTTGTCTTTTTTTTCTATTTTTTTCTTTTGATATATATATTTTTTCTTTATTTTGTATTATTTATTATTATTTTTTCTTCTTTTTGCAATAAAGTATATACAAAAGTATCAATGCATATGGTTTTACATTCAATGCATGGGTATGTATCCAATTCCCAAAAATTTGACAAAAATACAAAAATACACTTTCATCCCAACCAATGTTTCCAACTTTTCCAAACTTACATGATGAGCACTCTCATTAGCCTAAGCTAATCAAAGATCCAAACAAGGGACATTTATTATTTTTCGCTTTAGGCTTGTAATGTACTAAAATTCAGAACAAGTGGGTTTAGCATAGGCTCAAAATTGGTTAACAATGGAAGATAAAAGGTAGGCTATTTGGGTAAGTGAGCTATTTGAAACAATGGCCTCAATCATATAAATGCATGTATACATAAAATAATGGACATAAAGAATCAAATAAATCAAAGATTACAATCATAGAAAGAGAATAATAGACACAAGAATGGAAATAAATGGTTATATATAATGTAACCACACAATTAGGCTCAAATCTCACATGCTTGTATTTTTGGCTCAAGACATGATCCACAAAGTATATAATTTAAGCAAGTTCTAAAAAAATTTTTTTTCAATCAATTGGGGTGCCTATAGATAAAATCCTTAGAAAATATCATGATTTTGACTAAGCTTATTATATACATATGCAAAATGAGTAAAAATCCTAAAATGAAATGCAAAGGTGTTGGGATTAGAAACTTGTTACCCAAAAATGCCGAGTGGTCGGATGACCTCCCCACACTTAAAAGTTTGCACCTTCCTTGGTGCACTAAATGAGCAAGGGGGTACGGCGACTCCCCGAGTTGCCACCTTCATCTGGTAGGTCAACCGGTTGCTGCGTGTTCTTCCTCCCACTTCCATTTTTTCTTAAGGTGCATCGATCATGAAAAATAAAATAAACACCGTAAGATGAGAAAATACAAAAGTAAGGAAGCGTGAATTGTTGGAATGAGGTAAGAACCACTAGAATGGTGTGAGTGAATTAGTGTGACAATGATGAAAAATAAGTATGTGGGTTCTAAAATTGCGCACGGTTTAGAATACACACACACTAGTAAAAAAAGTTATGTCACAATTACACAAAACAAAACATGCACTTCACTCATTCTAGTGTGCTTGAGATACTTTAAAAGACTTGTAGGCTAAAACAACCCAAAAAGTAGTGAAGAGGCATGAAAGCATTCAAGCAATTAATCAAGCAATTGTGAAATTGGATAATGCATGGACATTGATTGATGTGTAGGTAGACTTAGTGAACAAAATGGTATATGAAACTCACACAACAATCAATGACACATATTGAAGTTGTTACAACACCTAAGTGACATAGAGGTGAAACACATGGATGCTATGGAACTTAGGAAAAAGAAGATAGAAGTGGAAATCAATCACATAGCAAGCATGGGCCACAAAGCTTTACAAAGCTCAAAAATATGTCACTAGGTAAGCTTTCGATCCAATTTGACAATTCTACAATCTCAATGCATGAAATAAGTGATGTGAATAAGGGTAAACCATAAACAAGCATCACCTAAAAAATGCAATGATAATATACAATTGCCTAACAATAGATGATGAATGCATGGTGGCCAAAACATGCAATTCAAAAGAGTTAAGAAGCTTAAAGGCAATGTAACATTCACTTGGTGCTCACAAATGTTAAACATGAAAACTCAAAACCAAGTGACAAAATATAACCTCGACAATTAAATCCAACAATAAAAATTAAAAATAATGATGTTAAAATAACATCTCATCAATAATCAGCAGTAAGAAACAGCAGACAATATTAATAATCCAACACTTATAAAGAAAAATAGAAAACAAAATAAAAATGTACTAATTAAACAATTAACTGACTAACTAAAAGAAGTGGTTATGGATGGTGTTTGGTAGTGTTGGGTGATGATTAAGGGGTGGAAATAGAAGAGAAAAAGGAAAGAAATGGAAAGAAGAAAAGAAAAGAAGGTGGGTGAAACAGGGCAATCCACGCGTGCGCGTCATATGCGCCTAAGCGTGGATTGATGAAATGGAAGCGACGCGTACGCGCGGCTGACGCGTACGCATGCATGGCAAAGCAGAGAGTCGACGCGTACGCGCAAGGTACGCGTGCGCGTGCCTTGGGCACAAAGTTGGCACACTTCAGGCACAACTCTCGGGTGAATGTATGGAGTGGGGAAACTTCGAATCCATGCGTACGTGTGAGTGACGCGTGCGCGTGGATGGTCGAAATTGCTTGGGGCACGCGTACGCGTGAGTGACGCGTACGCATGGGTTGGTGCCCTATTTTTCAAAATTTTTTCTATGTTTTTGCACCAAACCAAGCATTCCAAACCTCCAAACAACTACCAAAACACCACAAGACCTTATTTAACACAATAAACTACCAAAAAAACTTAACAAATCAATCAAAACAAGAAATTAAACCTATTTTACCAATATGTACAAAAGAGAAAAAATGAAAGGATATTACCATGGTGGGGTGTCTCCCACCTAGCACTTTTGTTTATTGTCCTTAAGTTGGACTTATGGGGAGCTATCCATCAAGGTGGCTTGTACTTGAATCCATCCTTGAACATCCACCAATGCTTGGACTTCCATTATACTTCATCATTTAAAGTTAATAACTCCAAGCTTTGATGGAGTTCTTCACAAACCATAGGCTCCCAAAGTTGATCTTCCTTGTGCGATCCGGGATCCCACACTTTGTTTTCACACCCATCCTTGAGTTGATCATGGTGATTTCCTCCGGGTGGCAAGAGAGATGAATTCTCATGAAGGCACCAAACTACCCTCCTAAACCCATCTACTTGAGCACTACACCAATCCATGCTCTTCAATTTTGAGCTTCCAACCATAATGAGCCTAGACTTACAACGCCAACCACTAAACATCCTCCTCTTACGCTTAATTCCACAAAGCACCCTAAGTTGGCCATCCGTCTCAAGCAAACCAAATTCAAGTGGGATAATAAAGCTAAGAGTTAGAAGTTTTACCCACTCAAATGAAGGATTAGATGACAACCTAGGTGGAGGAGTTCCCAATGATCTTGACAAGGCGCGCTCTACTCCCGTCCATCCTCTCCTAGAGGCTTCCACCACTTGGCAAGGTTTTTCAAGTTCCTCCTCTTGCCACGCCTCCTCAAGTTCAAGCTCTTCTTCACCAATTTCTTCAAGCTCTTCCCCGTCAATCAAATCATAAATAGGAGGTTGGGTGAAGTCTACCTCCTCATCAATTCCGAGCATAGTGGGAAGAATTCTTCAAGCTCAAAAGGATCATATGTTGATATAGAATCATCATAAATAGGAGGGCCTATTACTTGAGACACTTCTTCTAATTCTTCAATCACATTGTGCCTTAGAGGTTGTGCACTCTCCTCCTCAACATCAACTTCAAACTCCATGGAAGAAGGCTCTTCAATTTGTGATTCCTCTATGTAATCAACATATCCTAAGGCTCCAACCACTACTTCCTCTTGTTCAATAATCTCTACCTCCTCCTCTTGTTGCATTTCTTACTTTAACTCCTCTTCTTCACCTTGGAGCTTCAAGTTCACTCCCTCACTAAGCTCCTTGGTTGCTTCTCCAAATTCAACAGTGGGAGTGCCTTGATCGCATAGGCTTAGGCGGGATGAGACTATGTTGCCAATGGCTTCTACCATGATAGCCATTTTTGCTCTTAACTCCTCAAACTTCTTTTCATCCTCCTCATGTCGCCTTAAGATATGAGATTCAAGATCTCTCAATTCTAGCATGGGGGCTTCATTGGGAGGTGATGGTGGAAGAGAGGGTTCATTGTTTGAGGGAAGGTTGTTGTAATTGGAAGGTGGTTCATAGTGGTAAAATTCTTGAGGTGGTGTGTATGGACTTTGTGGTTCATGGGAGTATTGGTGTTAGAATGGTGGTGGCTCTAGATATGGTTTATATGGTGGTTGGTAAGTTGGATGTGGGTTAGGGTCATATGGAGGTGAATGGTGGTATGAGGCTTGTGAGTATAGTGGAGGGCTATATTGAGGAGGGGGTTCACATGCATATGATGATTGTGGTTGACAACTACAATGAGGGTCATCACATACATTAGATTGGTATGCATCAATATTCGAATTGTACCCATAAGAATCCGGAGGAGGTTGTTTCCAAGAAGGTTGTCCACAAGCTTGGGGCTTCTCCCACCTTTGATCTCCAAATCCTTGATGCGCATCCTCATTGAAGCTTCCATTTCCTACAACATAGTTTGAACCAAACTCATAGCCAAAGTGATGAAAATTCATGGTGACAAGAGAAGACAAAAACAAATTCTAACAAGAAACAAAGAAAACCAAATCCTAAAGCTAGCAAAGACTAACAAACAAACCCAAAAATCAAGTTATTCACAATATATACAATAGCCAATAACATAGCACCATTGTAACTCCCCGGCAACGGCGCCATTAATTTGATGCAAGGATTTATACCGGTTCGGAATTCTACAAAATAATTCCATTGTTAGTATAGTCCAAACCAATAGTCAATCCTCAAATCAAATTAAATTTGGTTGTCACAAAGAACAAACCCCAAATAAGAATTAACCGAAGTATTTAGACTCCGGGTCGTCTCACAAGGAATTGCAATGTAGTGGTCAATTATTGGCTATGAAAAACAAAGGGAGGTTTGATTTTATAAAAGAGTAAGAAATTAAATGGACAAGAAAAGTAATTCAAACAAGCAATTAAAGAAAGCAATTAATAAAGAGAGACATTCATGGCAAAGATTGAGATCATAGGCTTTCCATCCTAGTCACTAATAACAATAATTAACAAGAATTTATCTTATTACGTCATCCCCAACGTTGGAAGAAGGTATGAGTTATCTTCCACGAGTGAAAGTTTAACAAGACTAGTTAATCTCAACCCAAATGTCCTAATCAACTCACTACTTAGGTTAGCAAGAGATTAGAGTCAATGGAAATAATATTAACTAACAACTCTAGATCACCAACATGAGTTGGGTTTTTATGACTCAAGATTTCCTAATTACTCTTTTCAAGCCAAGAATGCTCAAAATCTACTCTAAAGCCCAACCAAGCATTTTATCAAACACTTGGTGGGTACAAATGGAAAACATGGTAAAAGTGCAAGAATAATAAATCTATCAACTACCAATAGCAAGGAAAGTAAGATCACAACTCAAATCAACAATAAAAGAACATCAAATATTAAATTGCAATAAAAGTAAATCAAATCCAACATGAGTTCATCATCACAAAAGAAACATAAAAGAGAAATTAACATGAAAACTAAGAGAATCAAGTAGTAAGAACAAGAAATCATAAAGGAAACAAGATGAAAATATGAAGTTGGACCTAGATCTAAGATGCAAAATAGCCTAAGAACCCTAATTCTAGAGAGAAGATGGAGCTTCTCTCTTTAGAAACTAACCTACTTGATGCTATACTACAAACAAGTGCTCTCCCCTTGCTCAAGCTTGAATTTTGCATGAAATAGCATCAGAAATAAGTTGGATTGGGCCCAAAATGCTCTACAAATCCCTAGCCACAATTTCACTTTAGTGAATCACGCTGCTCCATTGGCGTGCACGTGTACAGGGCGCATGCGCATCCCTAGATGTCAGGAAACTATAAAAAATTTTATATCATTTTGAAGTCCCGGATGTTAGCTTTCCAACGCAACTGGAACTGCCTCATTTGGACCTCTATAGCTCAAGTTATGGTCGATTGAGTGCGAAGAGGTCAGGCTTGACAGCTTTACGGTTCCTTCATTTCTTCATGAGTTCTCCCACTTTGCATGATTTTTCTTCATTCCTTCAATCCAATCTTTACCTTCTAAACTTGAAACCACTTAAAAAATATATCAAGGCATCGAATGGAATTAAAGTGAGTTAAATTTAGCTCTTTTAAGGCCTAAAAAGCATGTTTTCACATTTAAGCACAAATCAAGGGAGAATTGCAAAATCATGCTATTTCATTGAATAAATATGGAAAAAGGTGATAAAATCCCCCAAATTAAGCATAAGATAAACCACAAAATTGGAGTTTATCACGTATGCACACATGTCTGTGTGTATGCACAAGTCCTGATGCGTGACTCACTTAAAAAGTCACGTGGCTCGTGATTTTGGGAGCCCTTTTGGCCCAAACTTGAAGTGCTGAAGCTCTATGAAGGGGGATAACATTCCATGATACACACATTAGTTTAGTTTTTAGCATGTTTTAGGTTAGGATTCTAAAGAGAGAGAGAGGCTCTCTCCTCTCTCTAAAATTTAGGATTTTATGTTTAGTTCTCTTTTTAGTTTAGAATTTAATTCTTATTTTAATTTAGCTTCATTTACATTTTCTTATTCTAGCATCATAGTTCTTGTAGTTTTACTTGTTACTCTCTTTATTTTGTTATTTTCATGTTTATGAACACTTGTTAATTTTGATTCCTTTTAATACAATTTGGTGTTTTATGTTCCTTTGATAAAATCATAAAATGCTTGGCTTAGTTTTAGTATACTTTTTCACACTCTTGACTTGGAATTGAGGACTTAGGTGACCTTGAGTCATTGATGTAAAATCTTGATTGTGACTAGGATTGTTAGTTGATTTTGTTTCCACTAACAATAGTATTTCATTAAGTTAATTAGTGAGTTGGCTAGGATTTGTAGATTGAGATCAATTATGCCTATTTGACTTATTCTCGATGTAGGGTTGACGAAATGAGATTAATTCTTCACAATTGCCATGTTTGTGGTCAATGACTATGATAGAAACCCTTAAATCTTAACCCTTGCCAAGAGATCTTTTTTGCCATTTGGATTCTATTTCCATTGCTTTAATTGCTTTTCATTTAATTCCTTGCATGCTTCTTTTACTTTCTTGCCATTTATATTTCTTACTTATATTGATCCAAAACCCCCTTTCCTCATAGCCAATGATGTGCACCCTCATTACAATTCTTAGAGAGAACGACCTGAGGTTTAATATTCTCGGTTTTTATTGGTTTACATTGTGACAAACAAAATTTTTAAGAGTTAATTGTCGGTCTAGACTATGCTTGCAATAAATTTCTTTTCTATTGAGAAATTTTAGACTGGCAGTAATCTCTCCATCACTCATCTACGCCTACCCGACCTCATAGAGGTCGGGCGCAACGACAAACAACTCACCTCTACTTATCTGAATAAGTAAGTAACTCCTAAGATATCTCTCATTTATCTAGAAGGAAAATCTCAACAACTTTCCTAGAAAAAGAGAACGGTCATCCAACATTAAAGGTGAAACTACTCCAAAAGGTGGTTATCTACTCTACTATAAATACACTGACACTATCAGGTATATTCAGGACCCAATCTACTAAAAATATGCTTTAAACCCTTGTTAACTTAAACATCAGAGTTCCTTGCAGGTACTACACCCCACCTCCTCATGAGGAACTCGGACGGCGGCACCTTGACACCAATAAAAGTCAGACGCTGCCTCAGGCCCAAAAGCAACCCCATTTCAAGTAATTCTCGGAACATGTGCTTTTGTCAAATTTTAAAATATTTGTAGAGTTATTTTTATCTTTTGCATCTTTCGAAATTCTTTTTATCAGCGTCAAAATCTTTCGAGTATCATTTTAGTAGTTTATTCTAAAAAAATAATAATACGTATCTCTTTTATTTTAGTTAATTTTTCTACTACTTCATTGGTGAGATTGATATAAGGTTTTGGCGTTTGGTATATGCTTTCCATATCAATTTGATGACACTATTAATAATGAAATTAATAAGTTTATGTCAACCTTCTGTTGTAGTTTTATGCGAGGATCTTAAATCGATCGGAGTTTGTACAATACATGCTTGCAAAGAAACATTTAAGTCGTGGGGATTTATCACTTTGCTTATCACGAGAATGCAATGACACTTAATTCATAACTGATCTATCCGTGTAGTCTTTTTGCAACTAGGCAACCTTAATCAAATATATGTTTCTACTTTCTAATGTAATTAAGCAACCTCAATCCTAACAGCATATTTTTGGATTTTTTCAAAATTGACTAAGAACATTTTAGTCATTATAAAAATTAGTTAAAAAGATATTTAGTTTTTTAAATTAAATTTAAAATTTTAATTTCTAATACAATTTAAAAAAATTAAATCCTGATGAAAAACTATTTTAGACTTTTTAAAATAAAATTAAAGTATATAACTTTTAATACAGTTAAACAACTTTGATTTTAAGAGATAATTTTAAGACCCTAAAATAAATGCTAAAGGTACTTAGTCTTTTTTTTTTTTTATAAATTAACTAACAAGGTATTTTGTGCTTTAACTTGTCACATTTTCTTCATCTAAACAAAGCAAACCTAACGACCATCCTACAACTCTAAGTTCACACGTGCTTTTTTTAAGGATGTAGTGTAGAGGTGTTTTTCGCTGTTCGGCAGAGGGGATTGTCTTGAGACTGTGTTCGACAAGCTCAGCTACTCCTTGAGATCCTCATGTTTTGAATGCAATGCAGGAGATGAAGAGAAGAAGATGCATGGATATAGGCGAGAAAGGTCATTGACAGAAAAGAACTAAAACTTTCTCAAGCCTCTTGTCTAACATGCTTTCACCCTCTTTAGATAGGTTATGAACTCAGGGTCGGTTATGCCGAGGATACTAGGAATATATAGAAATATTTAGTATATTTGGTTATTTCTTCGTACTCATAGATTTGTATATCATGATTTATTTATATTATATATTTTATAATCTAATATATAAAACTATGAGTTGTATGATTGTTCTTAATGTTATATCCTTGCCATATGTATGTATTCCTTAATTAATGAAATTGTAAACTTTATAATATGTCAGATTCAATCTTTTGAGAATTTATATATATATTAGAACTAATAGAAATTAAATATTATTTTTAATTAAAATAAATAAATAAAAATATGACATAACAAATATTAAAAAAATATAATGTCAAATAAATGTGACATAAGAAACAAATAAACTCTAATGTCAAAGACATGGAAAGTAAACTCTAATGACTATGGATCCTCATAGTCATCTGCATTGTCTTTAGGGGGTTTTCTCTAGTCTTGCAACAATGATGGTAGAGGTTTCTTTGCCGGTGCATATAACGACGAGTCTCTCCAATAGCGGTATTGTCACCTACGCGTATCTAGTCATAGTAAACCACCATCTGCTAGCGCATCCTCTAGATTTGCTCCAGCTTCTGCCTTTGGAATTCCATCTCCGTATCCCACGCATCAAGCTCTATCATGTGTGCAAGGAGCTCTTGGTATCTTTCCTCAGCCAAAAGCAGCTGTGGTGGAGGTAGCTCTCGGTGTAGAGGTGTGAAGATTGATGCAAAAAATAATCCCATTTTATAGACGTAGTTCTTGTATGGCTCGAATATAGTCTTGTGCCACACGGTTGTGACCTTCCTCCTCACCTTGCTATTGAGACTGATGGATTATGGCCTCCAACCTCTGAGTGTATGATTCCTGCTAACATGGAAATTATAACGTCCTAACTTTCAAATCTTTATATATGCTCGAGTCATAAGTCAATGATAATAAAGTGGTACAACTCAAGGTAGAGTTGTAGTATATGTATATTTAGAAGGAATTATTGAATGAGAAGCTTGAAAAGAGTAAAAGAAAATCGTGAGCGCAAACACACATGCAACAAAAGATATAACGCGTTCGTGAAACAAAGTTAAGTAAAAGCTTAAAGGAAGAATAGAGTAAAAACAGAATATATGTATATAATTATAATTATAATAGCCACTAGACCTGATCTGCGAAGTTTAGGT
The DNA here is from genome assembly GCF_000816755.2 of Arachis ipaensis. Taxonomy (NCBI): domain Eukaryota; kingdom Viridiplantae; phylum Streptophyta; class Magnoliopsida; order Fabales; family Fabaceae; genus Arachis; species Arachis ipaensis. The sequence goes on along the minus strand of NC_029785.2, from coordinate 40,024,097 downwards.
CAGCTAGTGTTATAGTAATGAAAGCAGTTAATAACAGATCCTAATTCTCCCAAAATACATCAAATCCTCTATAGGCAAAGTTTCAAAAGGAGACATATACATCATAAGTTTTTCCAAAATAAAAGGGAGAGAAATCTAATCAAAATGCAACACATAATTAAAGATAAGCTTCACCATCTTCCAGACAAACTCTAACTCACTGCGGAGCACCAAGACCTGCATCTGAAAAATAGAATATATACGGAGTGAGAACTTCCGACTCATGAATTTTCAGTACAGTAAAAATGCTAAATAGATACAATATAACGTAACAGTAACTCTCTAAACAATCTTAAACGCCCATACATCAATCGTTCCATCCTAAGTTCTCACTAATCCGTACTTAGGTAACTATCTTAGGGGATTATAGTCTAACTCAATGTTTCTCATTATTTTCATAACTTTCCAAACTCCGAACAGAATAACCCTCAACGTCAACCAACACCAGCATAAGGAACCTATCAGATGTTCAAACACAAGCAACATAAACAAGTAAATCAAAAGTAGATTCAAGTAAAGCAATTAGCATATAGTCATTTAATATGTACAAATTAGAAAACCAAGACAAGTAGCAAACCCAAATAATTCAATCAAATGCAAATGATGTATGCTTGTCCTATGGCTAATGATATCATTTGTCGGTTATACAGCCAAACCGACATGTCCTGGTAGTTAACCCTAGACAGTCCCTGCATGAACGCATCCCCAAAGTCATACTGATATTCACATTCATTCATTAATAGCATTGGGGAATCTTCCCGAAATGTATAAATGTCGAGCCACATCTTGCGACGAAGGGTTAATAGAATCTCAAATCTCAACTTGGAGTAAGTGGAGCTGACCCACTGCATTTATCCAGAGAAATTCGTTTCTCAGATAAATTTTTAAATCACATCATTCTCAACCAGGAGAAAGTGTAGGTGAACTACTGCACCTACCCTGGAAAACTCAAACCATAGTCCGAAGTAAGTGGATCAATACTACTACATCTACCTAAATAGGTATATCTCATTCAGAATTCAATCTCATTATCATATTCATCCTCAATCTCATTTCATTTCATTCAGAATATAACTAAACTCAATTATCATCATCTCTTATTATCATAATCATTCTCAATTAAATTTAATCATCATCATTTCTCATCGCATTCAATTCATCTCTCTTCAATTTATTGTCTCAACTCATCAAGTCTCATTCTTAACCACTCTCTTTTTTTTGTTATAAAAAATAAAAAAAGTAAAAAATGATATTATTTATCTATTAATTAATATTTTTATTTTTATTTTTAAATAATCTTATTTGTAACAACTGTATATTGTTAATAAGTTTCTTATATCTTAAGGGCATTTATAGTGTACAAATGTAGAGATAAATATATTCTTATTGATTGAGTGGCATGTTGACACTTAATACTGTGCGAATTGAGAGGAAGCAACTTGGTAAAGGTTGCCGGAGCTTGTTGTGGTATGTGTCAGGGCTGGCTTGTGATAAAGCCAGAGTTTAGTTGACGTGATCAATTGTCAACTCTATAAGCGTAATTTTACTTTTTGGGCTCCGTTTTTTTGGGTATGCCTTATTGTACTTCTTAATAGATTTTTGATACAAAATTCTTAGGTTGTTAATGGATTTATCATTTATGATACACAAATGTGACTATATTAATGGATTTGACCATATGTGTTGCTTAAGTATTAATCGAATTGGAAAGTTGTTATAATTGAGTCGAAGCAAGTTTAGACCCATAAAAAATGAAAAGAAGGATATTTAGTGAATCTTTGGTGCGTAGTAATTTCCTGTAAATAACTAAATATTAAAGAAGTGCATTAGATGTTGGAAATTTTTTTTTTCAAACATTCACCCTAAGTGTTTTTTTTTTTTTGGTGTCTTCACCCTAAGTGTTTAAAACAAAATTGAATGATGCATTAACTTTGGAATTTGAAATTTTATCTATGGTGAAATTGTCAATATTAATTACGTGACTCTTTTTAACCAGTGTTATTATGAGCAACATATTTAAGAATGGAAAGAATTAATATTTATCACTTAATATACCAAAAAGGGTTATATTATCAAGAATAAATTTGTAATGCACGTTATGTAAAGAAAATTAGTTTATGTTCTCTTGAAATACAAACAAAAATTATTCAATTTATATTTTATTAGAATTTTTAAATTTATTTTTTATTAATTTGTTTAATTTGTATATATTCCAAGGTTTTGAAAATCGGACCGGACCGGCCGGTTCGACTGGTTTAACTGCAAACCGGCAATGTATGCGGTCCGGTCCTCCTGTATTAACCGGTGGGAAGAAAATCGCGAGAAAACTGGTGAACCGGTTAAAACCGGCCGGTTGAATCGAACCGGTGACCGGCCGGTTCTTCTAAAAAACTTAAACGGCGCCGTTTTTAATGTTTTTTAAAAAATTAAAAAACTGAAACCCGACCCGCCCGACTCGCCCGACCCGTTACCACTCCGAACCCCCTTCTTTCCCATTCCCAAATCGCAGTCTCACACTCTCACTGTCTCTTACTCTCACACCCTACCCTAGCCCTCTGATGTAAGACCCAGAACTTTTGAAAAGTCTTATTATGATCAAGTCTCAAATCATAAAGTTATTTATAGCCTTAATTTCGGAAATCATTTTATTAAAGATAATTAAGGCAAGTTTTGATTTATTGAATTTGAGACAAGTTATGATTTATTATCTAATTTTATAATTATTGGATTATTTTCTATATTTAAATCGTATAGTTGGTAGTTGTGAAATAAAAAAGGTTTTTATATGATTTTGGACTAAATAATTAATATTTTAGAATATTGATATTACTATTTTGGAAAATGAAGAAAATAAGTATATTATTTCTAATTATTTGGTGGGGACATTTTATTGAAAATAATTTATGAAATTGATGAGCAAATAGTATTTTTATACATTATTATTAATGGATTAGAATTTATTTCTAATTACTATAATATCCCTATTTTTATTTGAAATTACTAAAATGCCCCTAACCCTAATTTTTGAAAGAAAAACCCTAACCCTGAAACCCTAACCCGGTACCCGTTTTCCCTCCCTAAACCAGCAGCAGCAGCTGCCCCTCTAACCTAAACACACACACACACACACACACGGTTATTTGAGGGAAAGAAAACAACGAAGAAAAAACAAGGGAAGGCAGAATGGGGAAAGGGTAGAAGGACTTGGCGCCGCCGCTGTTTCTGTGTTCCCCAACGGCACTGCGGCGAGCACGAAGCCAGAGGAGACAGAAAGGGCAATCGAAGGAGAAGAAGAGGAGAGGAGAGAGGAGGCCGTGCCGGCGCGTCGGACTTCACCACTGCCGTCGCGTTGTCGTCGCCAGGCCTGCGAGTTGCCATCCGCGCCGCTGCCGCCATTCCACGACGAGAGGAGGTTCGCAGCGAGTAGTGCCGGAATGAGGGAGAGACCAAGTGGGGGGCTTTCGCTGTTCTCCTCGTCGCCGACTAGCTCGCCGCCGCCACCGTGATGCTCGCGTCGTCGTCCTCCTCACCGCGAAGTCTGAGTCCTCGCCATCCATGGAGGGCCGAAGAGAGAAGCTCGAGCAGGAGAGAGAGAGAGAGAGAACGAAAGAAAAGGGGGTCCCTGTTCTGCGGCCGTGCCTCTGCCGTCGTGGGTCCTCCGCTGTCCTTCCACCATTACTGAAGTCCCCCACCGCCATGGCTTACTGTTCGAAGCTGCCGCCTCGCCACTGCTGGAGGTCTGCTCTGATCCAGTTCGAAGGAGAGAGCGCCATTGAGTGGGGAAAACGCTTCTGTCACGCTTCTCGGTCACTGATGGTGGAGCCGCGCCGCCGTCGGAACCACCGCCGTCTCTGCCAGCTTCCACCTCCATCGTGGTTGATCATGGAGGAGAGTAGAGGAAACTGCCTCTGCCGTCGCCGGAGAACCCTGCCGGTAAGGGTTTTAATTTGTGGTTTTGGTCATTTTGGATCTTGAGGAGGTTTTGATGCTGCGTGGTCTTTATAGTTGATCCACTGGAGCTTCTGGCCGCCGCCGGAGCTGTTGCCGGGGCCGGTTCAAAATCGCAGCTGCTTCGTGTTGTTATTCCGGTAAGAAATTATGTTTCGAAAAGCCTCGCGTTAGTATTCTGTTGTGTTCGGTTAATGAATATGAGTTTTGATAACGTGCGGTCGAGTCTTGATTATTATATGTTGCGATTAGTGTTGCTATGGTTATTGCGAAAGTGGCTGGGAGCTGAGGTTTTGGTTGCCGGTGATTTTGAGTTGAGGCGGAAAGGACTCCGTGAGACGTTTGAGTTATGGAATTTGAGTTTTGAGGTAGGGGCGCTTTCCAAAAACTATATTTTGTGTATTGGAATTATTACATATGGATACTGGTGCGAGATATTGTGTATTTGGTGATTGTATCTGCCTTATGTATTATTTGATTGACTCGAATGACTATGGATGTTGGTTTGCTTTATAAATGAGTTAAATCGGGTTGATATTGGTGTGATTTTGAAACGGTTTTCTTGAGATATGCCAATGAGGCGACTGTTGGATTTAGCTTGATTTTGAATTGATTTTGGATTCTGAACTGTTGAAAAGGATTGTGGAACGGTTTAGTGGGGACCCGAACCGGGTGGCAAAGTCCAAGTTTTAGGGGAGTTGCTGTCGAAATTTCTATAAAATCCGAGTCTTTATTGAATGTTGTCTGGAAAAATGATGAGATAAAGACTTCTACTATTTTACTTGAATTATCAAGAAAAGAATGATTTATGCTTTTGAAATGAATTATTAAAGAGGAAATTGTGATTCAGTCTTGCTTCTTAAGAAAGGCATTATATCTCTTTCAGAAGAAAGTTATTTAGATGAGACTTGTGTTTTAAAGCTGTTTGGATGTGAAAAGGGTTTATGCCTTTGAATTTGACTTGGGGGTTTTAATTAAAGAAGTTTCAATGACTTTGAAAGAACCTGAGTGTCTATTGACAAGTTTCATTTTGAAATGTTTTGAGAAAGGTTTTGAGTACTCTTTGAATTCTGAAATCTTGCAAGACTAAAACAATTTTTAACAGTTGAAACGTTTTAGAATTTGTCATGGGGGTTAAAGCTGATTTTGCCTAAGTAAAGGAAACGGCTTTGAAGGAAGTAAATGATTACGTGACTCGATTTGGCTTAGATCTTATTTTATTACTCAAATCGGAAGGCCAAGGTTTTAATGATTTTAAATGAATTTGGCGAAATGAGTTATGCTGTTCTCCCCTAAGGACTTGGGACTCTGCCGAGGAACTTTTGTTACAAAAATCCCATTGTTGGATGGGTGATTTTGAATGATTCAAAAGGAATCTTTAACTTTCCATGGTTTTGGAAGTTTTGGAAAGAGGAAGCCGAGAGTGGCTTATTTCAAAAAGGGAATTTTCCTTGAGTAAAATTGGCTTATGAGCCTGAGATAATTTGAGAAATGAGATCTTTAAAGCCAAGGCTGAAAAGAGTTGAAACTTGATTTCAAAGTGAAATGAATTGAGAAAATGATTTATGGCTTAAATGCCGATTTCATGAATTTGATGATTTTGAATGTGGAAGTGCTGTTTTATTATGAGCCGGAATGGCTATGTATGATTATGAATATTGACTGGTTCTGGATTGAACCGTGAGCCAGAATGGCTGTGTGTTATTATCAATATTGGCTGGTTCTGGACTGAACTGTAAACCGGATGGCTGAGATGGATGTTGATCCATGGATGAGAATGAATACATGTATATGCTGAATTATTGATAATTGTGATTTTTGCACTTCCACTATTGGAGATGAGGGTTTCCCTGGGTAGTAGCAATGGCTAGCCACCATGTGCTCCAGGTTGAGACTCGAAGCTCTGTCAACCCAATGTCGTAAGTGTGGCTGGGCACTGTGAAAGGCCCGGATGAGCTCGCCCCCATAAATATTCACCAGTGATGGTGATGGATAAATATTCACCAGTGAGAGTGATGGATATGGATCATGATTATGATCAAGTTTATGATGAGTATAACTCGAGTTGGGGATGCACGACAGAGGGACAGTCCAATGGTTAGCTACCAGGACTTGTCGGGTTGGCTCTATAACCGACAGATGATATCATCAGCCACTAGGGATAGGCATGCATCATATGCATTTGTGTGACATTGGTTGGGTGTGCATATTATACTTGGTTTGCCTATGTGATTAATTGCTAACTGTTCTACTTGTAATAACTGTTTGTTTGTGCTTGAACTTCCTATCTGTGTTTGCATCTGGGACTCTGTTGGATAGTGGTGATTGGTTGTTGGTTGGATTATTTGGGCCTAGGGCCGTGGTTGGAAAGAGATGAACTGATGGTTGATTTCGGTTTTGTGTTTCTGGTTTGGAATAAAATTATGAAAGGCTATTTTGGTTCCGCATAGGTAAATCGTTTTGAAAGGCTTTTGAGTTTTTGAGAATTGAACGGCTCTTCTTTCCGAAAAGATTTCCGACTTTACTTTCATTGTAAACTGTTGTTTTTGAAAAGAGGCATAAGACAGTTATGAATCACTGGCGCGGTTATCTTCACGTATCCTATTACAGTAATTCCCAAAAACCCTCTACTGAGAACCCTTTCGAGGATGATGTTCTCACCCCCTACATTTTTCCCCTTTCAGGATATGGGCGCAGAAGTTACGAAGAGCTTATTTAATTGTTGTTGTGATGTCCTGTATTGTTTTAGTTATGGTTTATTGTACCCTCGCCTTTATCTTGATATATTCTGTAAGAGGGATAGGAAATTGTATTGGATTATGCTTGTAATAATATTTATATATATGTATGTATATATATATGTATGTACTCTTTATGAGTTTTTGTAAGTTGTATGGATGTACGTTGTATATCAAAAGTATTTTTGGAAGCGGTATTGCGGTTTAAAGTTTCAAATAGGCTCATATTTTAGTATTAATTAGTATAAGTGTCGTCGTAATATCCGAGCTATCAGAGTTGCGCAGCCGGAAGCGTTGTCTTTGGTAGTCAGGGTGTTACATTATGGTATCAGAGCAGTTCTTCCTGTAGAGCCTGAGGAATGGACTGACTATGCTTCAATTGCATACTCTGAGTGTTTGTCATATATTAGGTCTTGTCGAATGACAGAATTAGAGCTTTATGCATATGACGGTCTATTGATTAACGCTGTTAATCTTGCGTTGCATAATTCCTGATATTAAGTTTGGCCGGCTTAATACTAGTGAATTATGTATATGAAAGCACTGATGGGTTATCATAGATGATATACGAGTTTCGAGTAAAGCGAATCGCGGGCTTTGGGGGAACGTTAGAAACTTTTCTCGAGGCTATTCAGTTGTGTGTCTTGAATTCTGTTCGAGTCGACCTGTTCTTTTATATCCTAACTTGAAGTTCTTGTTTGGTACTCCTCTTGAAAAGTAATTTGATGTTTCCACTCTATTCCTCTATTCATATGCATTCTTGAATGATCTTAAGTGCATATGCTTGTTTAGAATCTTTGATGCATCTGTCTTCCTCTGTTTGAGTTCTTCTTGATTCAAGTATTCTTTGATATAGTCTTGAACTTGTCTTAATGTGCTGTGACTTTTAACTCTGGGTTCCGAGTTCATTCTTAGAGAACTTGTTGATTCAGTTTTCCTCTTATTTGACAGTGATTATAGCTAATTTTGGGATTTTTATAAAAATTGTTGTTGACTAGATATACACTTATCTATATGTGGAACTTTGAAGATTTCTTATACAGTTTAACAACTATTTATTTCTAATGCCTTGCCTGTACCTTTACTGGTTTATAGAACTGCACCTACTTAAAATACAAATTAACTTTCTAGTAACTTTACTATAGTTCCAATGCACATCTTCATTTGATTATGTATCTGGGTATTTTTTTCAAAATTTTGAAAAGAAAGGATTTACCACTTTTGTCTCGGTTGAGTTTCGTTTGATAAACTTTACTTAATTCATTTTGATTTGAGTTTGATTGAGCATGCTACATGGTTTGTGCCATGGTTGTTCTTTTGAAAGTGTTGGACTCATAGCTTTCTTCCTATGAACGGACTAAATTCTCTATTAAATCTTCCATCTCCATGAATGTCATGTTTGACCTTGTTTTTAACTAATCTTTTACATTTTGTGGATATTGCCATTGATATTGGTTTTTCCTCTTGTGTGAATCTCACTCTTATGTGAGTCAGCTTGATTTGTTTCAATTTCGTGCATCGTTTATTCTCTCATTGTCTTTACAAGAGTTTTTAGTAAAAAATTTATCCTTGAAAAATTACAAATGATTGAGTTGTCTTTTCTATGACTTTGTATTCTTTTGGATCAATTTAAAACTTGTTTGATGTTTGATGTCTAGTGGATCTTGTTTGAACTACTTTAATTTAAGATCCTTTCTTGT
>NC_029785.2:40011593-40015538 GCF_000816755.2 Arachis ipaensis | reverse complement strand
TTACTTCCGAGTTTTTATGAACTGCTTTTGGTTAAGTTGTGCATCTAATTATCTTTCTAAAATATTTGAGGAAATATTTTAACTCTTAGCCAAAGTTGTGTGCATTTGTTTTTGGAACTCTACAAAATCTACTTCAACATGAAATTGAATTAAAGCAAAGCCATGATTATGCTTTTATTTTTCTCTTGAAGGAGGCTTGTTGCTTAACTTTTCTTTTAAACTGCGAAGTTTTCGATTCTTTTAAGAACAATGTATTCGAAAGTATTTTAATTATGCTCGAGTTCTGTGAGCTTGCCTTGGGTCTGAGATATTCTTTTTTGTAAACCTCTTACTTCTTCGACTCAGCTTGAAATTGTTCCGAACTAATGCGCTGATTCTCCTTCCTATTGATCCTATTGAATTTCCTTGATCCAAGGGTTATCTTTGAAGTTGTCAATTGAATTGTGTCTAGCAAACTTCATTGCTTGAGCATCCTTGTTTATCTGGAATTGGATACTCTGTCTCGAATCTATGAGTATGGTCCTTGACATTTGCCTCAACTTTCTAAAGTTTTGTATCCTTCTGAGTAGACTCGAGAATTGTTTTGATATCACGTGCGATCTGTAGATGTAGTAACGCGATGCGTTAGTTCTCTAAGACGTGGTATGTGTATACGGAAGTTGAAGCGGTAGGTGTGCAACGTTAGGAGTTGTGGGTGTTTTGTTCCTTGCGAACGGGTGCAGCTGTCAGGCTTGTGATCGGATATGGGGAATGTAAAGTACTTGATGGAGTTGAAAAGTTGAAGCTTTAAGGTTGATATGAGATTAGTGTGCGGATGTTGAGCACGTCGTTTTAACCCCATCCTGTTTGATAGCCTTTGATGCCTTGCCCTTCTATCACATGATTGACCCATGTTATCTTTTGCATTGAGCCTACCTTGTAACGTTTGCTTTGCAATCACACTCCTACCTTTACATCCTTATGCTCATGACAATCAAAGTATTTGAAAATCGTATATATGTTTATATGATGAGATATTTTTGCTTCTTCCTTAAATGTGTTTAAGAGTGAACTGTTATGAGATTTCTTTCGTTTTGTATCAATTTTCGAGGGCAAAAATTTTTATAAGGTGGGTAGGATGTAAGACCCAGAACTTTTGAAAAGTCTTATTATGATCAAGTCTCAAATCATAAAGTTATTTATAGCCTTAATTTCGGAAATCATTTTATTAAAGATAATTAAGGCAAGTTTTGATTTATTGAATTTGAGACAAGTTATGATTTATTATCGAATTTTATAATTATTAGATTATTTTCTATATTTAAATCGTATAGTTGGTAGTTGTGAAACAAAAGGGCTTTTATATGATTTTCGACTAAATAATTAATATTTTAGAATATTGATATTACTATTTTGGAAAATGAAGAAAATAAGTATATTATTTCTAATTATTTGGTAGGGAAATTTTATTGAAAATAATTTATGAAATTGATGAGCAAATAGTATTTTTATACATTATTATTAATGGATTAGAATTTATTTCTAATTACTATAATATCCCTATTTTTATTCAAAATTACTAAAATGCCCCTAACCCTAATTTTTGAAAGAAAAACCCTAACCCTGAAACCCTAACCCGGTACCCGTTTCCCCTCCCTAAACCAGCAGCAGCAGCTGCCCCTCTAACCTAAACACACACACACACACACGGTTATTTGAGGGAAAGAAAACAACGAAGAAAAAACAAGGGAAGGCAGAATGGGGAAAGGGTAGAAGGACTTGGCGCCGCCGCTGTTTCTGTGTTCCCCAACGGCACTGCCGGCGAGCGCGAAGCCAGAGGAGAGAGAAAGAGCAATCGAAGGAGAAAAAGAGGAGAGGAGAGAGGAGGCCGTGCCGGCGCATCGGACTTCACCACCGCCGTCGCGTTGTCGTCGCCAGGCCTGCGAGTTGCCATCCGCGTCGCTGCCGCCATTCCACGACGAGAGGAGGTTCGCAGCGAGTAGCGCCGGAATGAGGGAGAGACCAAGTGGGGGGCTTTCGCTGTTCTCCTCGTCACCGACTAGCTCGCCGCCGCCACCGTGATGCTTGCGTCGTCGTCCTCCTCACCGCGAAGTCTGAGTCCTCGCCATCCATGGAGGGCTGAAGAGAGAAGCTCGAGCAGGAGAGAGAGAGAGAGAGAACGGCAGAAAAGGGGGTCCCTATTCTGCGGCCGTGCCTCCGCCGTCGTGGGTCCTCCGCTGTCCTTCCACCATCACTGAAGTCCCCCACCGCCATGGCTTAGTGTTCGAAGCTGCCGCCTCGCCACTGCTGGAGGTCTGCTCCGATCCAGTTCGAAGGAGAGAGCGCCATTGAGTGGGGAAAACGCTTCTGTCACGCTTCTCGGTCACTGATGGTGGAGCCGCGCCGCCGTCGGAACCACCGCCGTCTCTGCCAGCTTCCACCTCCATCGTGGTTGATCATGGAGGAGAGTGGAGGAAACTGCCTCTGCCGTCGCCGGAGAACCCTGCCGGTAAGGTTTTAATTTGTGGTTTTGGTCATTTTGGATCTTGAGGAGGTTTTGATGCTGCGTGGTCTTTATAGTTGATCCACTGGAGCTTCTGGCCGCCGCCGGAGCTGTTGCCGGGGCCGGTTCGAAATCGCAGCTGCTTCGTGTTGTTATTCCGGTAAGAAATTATGTTTTGAAAAGCCTCGCGTTAGTATTCTGTTGTGTTCGGTTAATGAATATGAGTTTTGATAATGTGTAGTCGAGTTCTGATTATTATATGTTGCGATTAGTGTTGCTATGGTTATTGCGAAAGTGGCTGGGAGCTGAGGTTTTGGTTGCCGGTGATTTCTAGTTGAGGCGGAAAGGACTCCGTGAGACGTTTGAGTTATGGAATTTGTGTTTTAAGGTAGGGGCACTTTCCAAAAACTATGTTTTGTGTATTGGAATTATTACATATGGATACTGGTGCGAGATATTGTGTATTTGGTGATTGTATCTGCCTTATGTATTATTTGATTGACTCGAATGACTATGGATGTTGGTTTGGTTGAATTGTTGTGCGGCTTTGTGAAATGTAATGTCTGAAGTTGATTCTTTAAAGATTTGAGATATGAGTTTAATCCGTTGAGGATTGGTTTGAATTGATTCAATTATTTTGATGATGTGAAAGATAGAATACTCTTGAAATTCAGCCTGGGTTGCTTTAATTGCTATGGTTTTGATAAATGATTTATTGTTGAACCGATTCTTTAAAGCTTTGGAAAGGAGTTGATTCAGTTGATATTGGTGTGATTTTGAAACGGTTTTCTTGAGATATGCCAATGAGGCGACTGTTGGATTTAGCTTGATTTTGAATTGATTTTGGATTCTAAACTGTTGAAAAGGATTGTGGAACGGTTTAGTGGGGACCCGAACCGGGTGGCAAAGTCCAAGTTTTAGGGGAGTTGCTGTCGAAATTTCTATAAAATCCGAGTCTTTATTGAATGTTGTCTGGAAAAATGATGAGTTAAAGACTTCTACTATTTTACTTGAATTATCAAGAAAAGAATGATTTATGCTTTTGAAATGAATTATTAAAGAGGAAATTGTGATTCAGTCTTGCTTCTTAAGAAAGGCATTGTATCTCTTTCAGAAGAAAGTTATTTAGATGAGACTTGTGTTTTAAAGTTGTTTGGATGTGAAAAGAGTTTATGCCTTTGAATTTGACTTGGGGGTTTTAATTAAAGAAGTTTCAATGACTTTGAAAGAACCTGAGTGTCTATTGACAAGTTTCATTTTGAAATATTTTGAGAAAGGTTTTGAGTACTCTTTGAATTCTGAAATCTTGCAAGACTAAAACAATTTTTAACAGTTGAAATGTTTTAGAATTTGTCATGTGGGTTAAAGCTGGTTTTGCCTAAGTAAAGGAAACGGCTTTGAAGGAAGTAAATGATTACGTGACTCGGTTTGGCTTAGATCTTATTTTATTACTCAAATCGGAA
>NC_029785.2:40008358-40011584 GCF_000816755.2 Arachis ipaensis | reverse complement strand
TTGATGATTTTGAATGTGGAAGTGTTGTTTTGTTGTGAGCCGGAATGGCTGTGTATGATTATACATATTGACTGGTTCTGGATTGAACCGTGAGCCGGAATGGCTGTGTGTGATTATCAATATTGGCTGGTTCTGGACTGAACCGTAAACCGGATGGCTGAGATGGATGTTGATCCATGGATGAGAATGAATGCATGTATATGCTGAATTATTGATAATTGTAATTTTTGCACTTCCACTATTGGTGATGAGGGTTTCCCTGGGTAGTAGCAATGGCTAGCCACCATGTGCTCCAGGTTGAGACTCGAAGCTTTGTTAACCCAATGTCGTAAGTGTGGCCGGGCACTGTGAAAGTCCCGGATGAGCTCGCCCCCATAAATATTCACCAGTGATGGTGATGGATAAATATTCACTAGTGAGGGTGATGGATATGGATCATGATTATGATCAAGTTTATGATGAGTATAACTCGAGTTGGGGATGCACGACAGAGGGACAGTCCAATGGTTAGCTACCAGGATTTGTCGGGTTGGCTCTATAACCGACAGATGATATCATCAGCCACTAGGGTTAGGCATGCATCATATGCATTTGTGTGACATTGGTTGGGTGTGCATATTATACTTGGTTTGCCTATGTGATTAATTGCTAATTGTTCTACTTGTAATAACTGTTTGTTTGTGCTTGAACTTCCTATCTGTGTTTGCATCTGGGACTCAGTTGGATGGTGATGATTGGTTGTTGGTTGGATTGTTTGGGCCTAGGGCCGTGGTTGGAAAGAGATGAACTGATGGTTGATTTCGGTTTTGTGTTTCTGGTTTGGAGTAAAATTATGAAAGGCTATTTTGGTTCCGCATAGGTAAATCGTTTTGAAAGGCTTTTGAGTTTTTGAGAATTGAACGGTTCTTCTTTCCGAAAAGATTTCCGACTTTACTTTCATTGTAAACCGTTGTTTTAGAAAAGAGGCATAAGACGGTTATGAATCACTGGCGCGGTTATCTTCACGTATCCTATTACAGTAATTCCCAAAAACCCTCTACTGAGAACCCTTTCGAGGATGATGTTCTCACCCCCTACATTTTTCCCCTTTCAGGATATGGGCGCAGAAGTTACGAAGAGCTTATTTAATTGTTGTTGTGATGCCCTGTATTGTTTTAGTTATGGTTTATTGTACCCTCGCCTTTATCTTGATATATTCTGTAAGAGGGATAGGAAATTGTATTGGATTATGCTTGTAATAATATTTATATATATGTATGTATATATATATGTATGTACTCTTTATGAGTTTCTATAAGTTGTATGGATGTACGTTGTATATCAAAAGTATTTTTGGGAGCGGTATTGCGGTTTAAAGTTTCAAATAGGCTCATATTTTAGTATTAATTAGTATAAGTGTCGACGTAATATCCGAGCTATCAGAGTTGCGCAGCCGGAAGCGTTGTCTTTGGTAGTCAGGGTGTTACATCTGAAGCATTCGAAAACCCCAGCCCAGACGCCATCGCCGTCGCCGGGGTTTACAAGTCGTGACCGCCACCACCGTCGCGTGGTCTCTTCTTCCGTTCATTCATCTCAGTCTCACTCCAGATTCTAGGCGTGAACGGTGAACCCTAGCCCCTTCTGAAGCATTCGAAAACCCCATCCCAGTCGCCACCGCCGTCGCCGGGGTTTGCTGGTCGTAACTACCACCACCGTCGCGTGGTCTCTTCCCCAGTTCGCCCGTTCATTCATCTCAGCCTAGCACCTTCTGAAGCATTCCCAGGCTCCCAGCGTCCCCGTGGTCCTCAGGCTGCCATCGCCGTCACCTGTTCCTCAGCACCGCCGCTTCGTTTTCGCTGGCCTCTCCCTTCGTCATCGCTGGTCTTAGCTTCGTCAGCACCCAAGTGAGTGAATCCTCTGTTTCATCTTCTCTGTTTCAACTTTCAAGCTTTCATCTTCTATGTTAGAAATTAGAATTTATAGTTCTGATTCCACCTAATGTTGATGTTGTATTGTTTTGGTGTTTTGCTGCTTTGCAATTTTGTATTGTTTTGGTGTTTTGCTGCTTTGCAATTTTGGTGTTTTGCTACTTTGCAATTTTGCTGTTTTGGTGTTTCCAGGGAATTGAGGTTTTTCAGTTTTTGTTGAATGGCTGAATGGTATATGCACTAGGCAGAATTGTATTGTGTTGAATGGCTGAATGCTGTAGGCACTAGGTTGAATTGTGTTGTGTTGAATGGTTGAATAGGCAGAATTGTGTTGTGTTGAATGATGATGCTGTGGCTGTTTTTATATCATACTATAATTATATTTTAGGATGTGTATTTATAATTTATTTATTATTCATTTATTCTATTTTAAAACAATTTTTTCGGTTGAACCACCAGTTGAACCGGTTAGACTAGTAAACCAGTAAACCAGTAACTAGAGCGGTTTGATGACCGGTCCAGTTTTCTGAACCTTGATATATTCTGTCATTTGATACATATTGTATTTTTGTACAGAGATATCTCTCAATAATTACTAAAAATATATAAATTTATATTACAATATAAAATTACAAATAAACCAAAATAAGAAATTTGTAAGTACATTTTCCAGTGTTTCACTATTTACAGCCTCTTTGAAAATTTTAAACAACAAATTATGTATAAAATATTATTAAATTAAAGACCTCCTTCTAATACTATATTTTAACTTAACAACATTTTTTGAATAATTAACATTTACATTTTTTGTTCTATTAGTACATCAAAAAATTCTAAATTGGTTAGTTTAAATAGTTCCGGACTGTGGAATAAAGGAGTATCCCGAACCTACACCAAAGTACTGACAGCAATTCTCAAATATCGCAGAATCGAAAGGGATACGATGAAATAGAAAGCAATAGAGACAAACAAAAGACAAGAGGAACATATTACCTACTTTTAACAGTCTAATTGAATAACTAACATTTGTATCTTCTATTCTTTCTCCCTCCAAGATTAAGAATTAAAGATGACAATGGGTGAGTAGGAGCGAATTTTTGCCTTATCCGATCCCACCCTGCCCTACAATGACCTGCATAGAACTCGTCCCATTCTTATTCACGGGTAATAAAAAATTAAATCCTAACTCGTCCAAGTGGGTATTCGCTCCCACTCCTATAATTATTAAAATTTAACAAATAAAATAAAATTTTAAAATTTATATAACTATTATTTTATATATAACATAAATTTAAGTAAATATATATATATATATATAT
>NC_029785.2:40003829-40008001 GCF_000816755.2 Arachis ipaensis | reverse complement strand
TAGTTAATATATAATCTAAAATATTTAATTAAATATTATTTTATATTTAATTTAATTTTTTTATTATTTTATATGTATTTTTTATATTAATATTTTTTTATTGTACATTTCAGTTAGAGAAATCCAACTGGGCTGGATCACAACATCAGAGAAGAATCCGACCTGGACAAAAAAGACTCAATCCCAACAAACCCATCCCAACCTAGATCATCATCTTTCTTGTGCCTCTTCTGATGCCCTCCAATGACTTCTCGCTCTTCCTTTAATTGGCGACTCTGTCTGCTCCTTTCCCTCAAACCCTCACCGCACTTCTGTCTCGTTCTATTAGTCTTTACAACATAGAAAAAGAAGCTGCTCTGATTTAGTTTCCATTGCCACCAAATCTGCTCTGTGTTTGCTGAATGTTCTCATCATCTGTGCAGTGAGGCCAGAAATACCTACGTTGAACATGACAAAAGATGGGTCTTTTGATGATGCTCCAAGTCATCGGGCTTGGTCTCCTCTGACACAGAAAGCTCTAGTGCGTATCCATATAAGAGGGAGAAAAAGAGTCTATGTAGAGAACGACGACAATGCTGGCGGTTCTGCTTAATCCATGGAATACGACAGTGACTTCATCAATTATCCTCCTCCCCAACCAAACACCTTTTTCCAGACTATCCCCATGGCCCAAAAATGAACGAATAAAGAGACCTATAACCCAAACTCACCAACTCACCAATTTGCCCGTTACGGAGGCCAACACATAGAGGGGTGAGTAATAAATTCTAATTTTGTGGTTTATCTTGTGTTGAATTTAATGGATTTTATCAACTTTTCTCACATTTATTCAATGAAATAGCATGGTTTTATGAATTTCTCCTAAATTATGCTTAAGAGTGAAAACATGTTTTTTAGGCCTTATAATTGCTAAATTTTATTCACTTTAATTCTATTTGATGCCTTGATGTATTTGTTGAGTGATTTCAGGTTTAAAAGGCAAAGATTGGATTGAAGGAATAAATAAAAAGCATGCAAAAGTGGAGAAATCATGAAAAAATAAAGTTTTAGAAATCTGCCATGTGAGGCGTACGCCTGACCCATGCGTACGCATGGCCAGAGTTTGTCAAGTAACGCGTACGCGTGATGTAAGAATCGGAGTTTTTTACGTAAAACCGTTTTAATAAAATAATAATTTTTAAGTCCCCGGAGTAGACTCAAAATTTAGAAGTTTTAATTTAAAAATTTAAAGGTGAATTTTGATTTTAATGGATTTTTCTGAGTTAGAAAATGTATCCTTTTTGAAAAGTTTTTATAAAAATATGTACTGGCGCTTAAGTTGGCAGTACCGGCTCTAGACTGTCCAATACCATGTTTTGAGAAAAATAAGATTTTAAAAATTGATTTATTATTTTAAAAGAACAAAAATAATTTAGAATAAAAAACCGGACGCTAATCTTAAATGTTTTGGCCCAAAGTGGGTCAAACAGGTTAAAACCGCTAACGGGTTGGAAATCGCATCTCAATCCTGGTAAGAAATCGCGTCTCAATCCCCAGTTTCCAGCCCTAGATTTTTGCTTTTTTTGGGTTTGATTTTTTTAGTAAATTTTGTGATTTTGCTTGTTTAGGTGATCTCTAATAGCGGGTAATTGTTGGATTTTACCCCTAATCTCGTTAGATGAGGTAAGATTTCACTAAGATCTTGTGTTTAGTTATTTTTGTGAACCCTAGATTTGATGTTTGTATGTTATATGATGTTAGTTTGAGCTTTGGTGCTTGTTGGAGTTGGCTTGTTCTTTTTGGAAGTTTGTTTGGACTCAAAGTGGTGTTTTGTGCATATTGGGAATCGGCCAAGGTATGGTTTCGGTTTCCTTTATGTAATATGTAATGTTTCGTGAACCTTAGGCTAGTTGACCTTAAGATAGGATGGAATGTTTGGGTGTATGTTTAATTGTATGAAAATTTATGTTTGATGATAAGTTGTATGGAAGTGGATGATGAGTGTTGTGATTTATTGTTGTTGATGAGGGTTTAATGATATATTATGATGTTGGTTGATGTTGATGAGTGTGTATATTAATTGTGGTAATATGAATGTTGATAATGATTGATAATATTGAGACTAATTGATGAGGAGTATGGATATTGATGTTGATGACAATTGGTGAAGGAAGTGAGTTTCATGAGGATAATTGGAGGAATAGAGATTTTGATGAAATTTGGTAATGTTAGATATTGTTTGGTGATGATTATTGAAATGGATGAGGATTTGTAGTGGTTGTTGATTTTGTTGTTGATTGATGATGATTATGAATGTTTATGATAGTTTTGGATGTTGATGATTAAGAGTTTTGATGGTGTTGAAGGGTGTAATTGGAATATTATTAATGGTTGAGTGGAGGAATAAGTAGTATGGACTGTTGTATTGTTTTGGTAGTAATTGGATTGTAAGTTGTTTGGTTTTGAAATGAGAGTTTTGGTAAAAGTAAGTTTTTAAGATTTTTGGTAAAACCAGATTTTTACTGAACTTTGACGGATCATAACTTGAGCCTCGGTTTTCAAAATTTGTTGAAATTTATTTAGAATTAAATTTCATTGAAAAATCTTCAAATTGATATAAAGTTTGTAAAATTTGAATTTTTGTAGAGGAAGTTATGATCATTCAAAGTTTGGTGTCAAAATTTTAAATTCTGCAATGTTGCAGAATTTTGTAATTTCTGGTTTGTGTGCGCACGCACACCCCTGTGATTTTTTGAACCTGTGTGTATGCACAACATTGTGCGTACGCATGCACAGGGGAAGGCCTTCTGTTGGGAGCGCTAGCACAACCTGTGCGCGCACACAACCAATGAAGATTTACAACCTGTGCGCACGCACACGTTGGGAAGGGTATTCTGTTGGAGGCGCTAGCACACCTTGTGCGAGCGAACAGAATTATAAAATTTGGTACTTGTGCGTACGCACACCTCTATGCGTATGCACACTTTTTGAAAATCCTAGGCGTGCGCACGCACACCCTTGTGCGTACGCACATGCCCTATTTTTCAACTAAAACTCTGTTTTTAACTATTTCACCTTCCCAACAAGCTTGTAAACTTCTGTGACACCTATTTAAGACTCTTTGGCTTACTTTCTTGTATCGAAACATGGGAAAGGTCCTAGGAGATTTAATTTGGGTTTTACTTTGAAGAGTTAGCAAACGGAGGTTTAGGTTTCTGGTGTATTGAGGATGAGTTTGGTTGAGAGAGAAGGAAAAGTAGTGAACTTGGTGATTACTGACAACAAATTGAGAAAATGATGAACTAATGAGTTTCGAATGGAATTAAGAACTGATGATGGTTATTATGAGCTTGATGGATATCAAAGAAAAGTGTGCCAGGCACTATATCCTTGGAATGTTGAGAATTGATATTTGAAAGTGATTTGAGATGAGAAATGGTGATGACTAGTGATGATTTGAGGTCGATGGATTTGTTGGAGTATATGGGAGTGTGCAGGGCCTATATCCTCGGCGTAGCAGATTTCTCTGCTGCATGAGCAGATGTTGTTGAGAGTGTGCATGGCCTATATCCCTGGCGTAGCAAATTTCTCTACTGCATGAGTAGATGTTGTTGAGAGTGTGCATGGCCTATATCCCTAGCATAGCATATTCCTCTGTTGCATGAGTATATGTTGTTGAGAGTGTGCAGGGCCTATATCCCTGGCGTAGCAGATTTTTCTGCTGCATGATTTGTTGTGGTTTTTTCCTTCTCTACTGCATGAAGTGTGCGGGGCCTATATCCCTGGCGTAATAGACTCCCTACTACATGAGTGTGTAGGGCACTATCTCTCTGGCATAGCAGATTCGCTGCTACATGAGTGTGCATGGCACTATATCTCTGGCGTGACAGAAAAGGCTACATCCGGAAGGATGTGTCGGGTTGGCATTTACAGACCGACAAGTGATATCCCGAGCCAATAGGACAGACATTCATCATATGCATCTCTTATGTGCTTGTTTGCTTTGATTAATTGAGTTTGCCTAAATGTATAACATGCCTACTTGCTTCTTGAATTACTTGCTATATTTGAATATTAACTGTGTATTACTTCCTTGCATTACTTATGATTGTCTGGTGCTGAGGAGGTTAGGTAGGCAGTGGCGATGGGATCGCACGGAGGTTAGGTTGGTGAAGGCTGTGGGATACAGCGGT
>NC_029785.2:39968724-40003588 GCF_000816755.2 Arachis ipaensis | reverse complement strand
CATGAAGTGTGCAGGGCCTATATCCCTGGCGTAGTAGACTCCCTATTGCATGAGTGTGCAGGGAACTATATCTCTGGCGTAGCAGATTCGCTGCTGCATGAGTGTGCAGGGCACTATATCCCTGGCATGGCAGAAAAAGCTACATCCGGGAGGATGTGTCGGGTTGGCATTTACGGACCGACAAGTGATATCACGAGTCAATAGGACAGGAATTCATCATATGCATCTTTTATGTGCTTGTTTGCTTTGATTACTTGAGTTTGCCTAATTGTATAATATGACTACTTGCTTCTTGAATTAATTGTGATATATGATTATTACCTATGTATTACTTGTTTGCATTAATTGTGATTGCTTGGTGCTGTGGAGGTTAGGTAGGTGGTGGCGATGAGATCGCACGAAGGTTTGGTTGGCGAAGGCTGTGGGATACAGCGGTGTGATTAGTATTAGTTAGAATTCCCCTAAGTTTAGATAACCCTATTTATGGTTTAAGTTCTTTATTTATTTATTTTATTCTAAGCTTGAATATCGGTTTGATGTGAAGTTCTAGGATTGCCTTCGGCGTCCCGAAGCTTTACATCTTACATATTGGGCATTGTTACCATACTGAGAACCTCCGATTCTCATTCCATATTTTTTTGTTGTTTTTCAGATGCAGGTCGTAATTCACCTCAGTGAAATTGCGGACATGGTGGCAGAGCGGAGTATGGTTTCTTCCTGGTTTATTTCTGTTTTATTTTGTTGTAGTACTTTCTCTCACCCTTTTTGTTTTAGACTTTATGGCCTTAGAGGCTTAATTGAGAGACAAGTTGTATAAGCTGTTTTAACTCCAAAACTCTGTATTTCTGTTTGTAACTAGTCGGCTTAAACTCCGCAGGTTGCGGCTAGTTCCTTATGATTATTATACTCATATACCTATATATGTTCTATTCTCTTTCATTTATACCTTGTGTCCTGTGTGTTAGCTTCGTGTGAAGGTTTCGCGCTTTTGTAATTCTGTCTTTGAGCTTAATCCTTCATCGGGCTTCTAGAGTATATTATTTCCTTCTATATATAAATATGTATAAGCATTAGAATTATCGTAACCTTTGATTAACCTTTGCTTTACGGCTAGAGGTAAGGCTTAGAATAATTAGGGTGTTACACGTGACAAGCATGACCTCATTTAATGTAATACACTGGGGTGAATTCTGAGCCTTCAAAACCCAATCTAACTCATTTCTGAAGCTATTTCAAGCAGAATTCAAGAGGGAATAAGGGGAGAGCAATTAGGAGTAGTTTAGTAACATACTTTAGGTAATATTCTAGAGAGAGAAGCTCTCTCTTCTCTCTAGAATTTGGATAGATTTCTCTTAAGATTAGAATTTAATTGTTGCTTTGATTTAGTTTTCTTTTAGTTTTATTTGCTATTTCCTTTATTTTATTGCTTTTATGTTCATGACTCTTGTTGATCTTAATTTTCTTTAATGCAATTTTGATGTTTCTTTGTTTATTGATGTTTATTTGAGTTGTTATTATTGTTACTTTGCATTTGGTAGTCATAGATTTTATTAATTTTTGCTATTTACTATGCTTTCCTTTTATGCCTTCAAAGTGTTTGACAAAATACTTGGTTGAATTTTAAAGTAGATTTTTTTATACTCTTGGCTTGTGATTGAGTGATTGGAGACTCTTGAGTTGTCAAACTCATTTGTTGATTGGTGATTGAGGATTGCTAGTTGGCTTGAATTCCACTAAAGCTAATCTTTAGTTAGGACTTGTGGATTAGAGTCAATTTTGCTCACTTGACTTTCCTTCAATTGTTAGAGGTTGACTAAGTGAGAGCAAAAGACAATTACCATCACAATTGAGGATGATAATGAGGATAGGAATTTCAATTCTCACTCCTTGCCAAGAGCTTTCTTAGTTGTTAGCTTTATTTTCTTGTCATTTACATTTCTTGTTATCAAACCCAAAACCCAAAAAATATACACCGATAACCGATAATATGCACACTTTCCTGCAATTCCTTGAGAGATGACCCAAGGTTTAAATATTTTCGATTTTTATTGGTTTACTTACGTGACAAACAAATTAAAGGTTGTTTGTTGGTTTGGATCTATACTATCGACGAGATTCATTTTGTGAAAATTCCTAACCAGCATTTATCCCTCACATCAAGTTTTTGGAGCCGTTACTGGGGAATTGCAATGTGTGCTTGTTATTGGTTATTGTATATATGCTAATATTATAAATAGCTTGATTTTTGGTTCAGTTGCTAGTTTTGCTAGTTATAGGAGTTTGTTTTCATTGTCTCTTATTAGCTTTTGATTTTATTTTTCCTTGCTACTATGAATTTTCACCCTTTTGGCTATGAGTGTGGTTACAACTATGTTATAGGAAATGAGAACTACAATGAAGGTTTGCATCAAGGATGGGAGAATCAAAGGTGGGAGGAGCCATATGCTTTTGATCAACCTTCATGGCAACAACCTCCTCCAATGCACTATGAGTAAGAACCATTCCATGATGCCTACCAATCTAATGGATATGGTGGACCTCCTTGTGGTTATCAACCACAACCACCATATGCCTACGAACCTCCACCTCAACATTATTTTCAACAACCATGCTCACAAGCCTCATACAATCAAACACTTCCATATGACCCTAACTCTTATTCACCATACCAACAATCATATGAGCCATATGAACCATATTTGGAACCAACCCAATTCCAACACCAATACTCCTAAGAACTACCACCTTCATATACACCATTTCCATGCCCTTACCAAGATGAACCACCTTCCTATTATGAACCCTTTCTCCCAAAGAATGAACTCTCCTATCCACACCAAGCCCTAATAAATGACTCTCTCATTTCATTACATCATGAGCAATGTGAAGCTCAAAAGGGGACACTAGAATTCATGGCTACCTTGACCGAGGTAGTAAATAATTTAGCCTCCCAATGCTTGGACACTCAAAGCACTCCCATGGCCACATGTGGAGAATCCATTGAAGAGAGGAGCATGAAGGAGAGATTAGAAACTCTGATGGAGAACAAGGAGTGGAACTTTGTATTGGAACAATTGGAGGAAGCTGTAATTGTTGAAGAGGAAGAAGTGGTTGAAGATTTAGGAGATGTCGAACCTCCATGGGAATCTAGAATTGTAGAGAATTCCTCCAAGAAGCTTGAAATTATTGTTGAGGAAGATAGTGCACAACCTCCAAGGCATGTCCCCAATGAAGAATTGGAAGGAATGGAGCAAGAAGCAAGTTCTATTGGTGATGATGATCACGCATCAAGTCCTCCTAGTGATGAATTTGCATCTGCAAATGAACTCCTTGAATTTGAGGAATCTTCTCCAACTGAGTTTGAGAATGATGGAGAAGAGTTGGATGAACTTGGTGAGGAGAGGCTTGAAGGTGAAGAATCTTATCAAGAGGTGGAAGTCCTTCGAAAAGGATGGACGGGAGTGGAATATGCTTTGTCAAGATCATTGGATACTTCTCTACCTAGGTTACCATCTACTCCTTCATTTGAGTGGGTAAAACTTGTTTTTCTTAGTTTTATTATCCTACTTGAATTTGGTTTGCTTGAAACGGATAGCCAACTTAGGGTGCTTTGTGGAATGAAGCATTAGAGAAGGATGTTTAGTGGTTGGCGTTGCAAATCAAGGCTCACTATGGTTGAGATTTCGAGGATCAAATGCAAAGGTTGGACTAGTGCTCAAGTGGATCGGTCTAGAAGAAGAGTTTGGTACTTGATTTAGAATTTGGCTTGCTTACCACCCGAGTGGAATTACAAGGATCAATTTAAAGACGGGTGTGAAAATAAGATATGAGATCCCATATTACAACATGAATGCCAACATGAATGCCAACTTCATCAAAGCTTGGAGCTATTAATTTTGAACTTTTGAACTTATTGGAAGTCCAAGCATTGGTGGCAGTTCAAAGATGAATACAAGCACAAGCCACCATGACAAAGAAGCTCACCAAATATCCAACTTAAGGACTTTAACTAAAAGTGCTAGGTGGGAAGCACCCCACCATGGTGACCTCTTTCCATTCTCTTGTATATATAGTTGATGAATGAATTGAGTTGCCATTGTTAGGTAATTTCTTTCTTTGATATCACTTTTGTATATATATTTCTTTAGTTGTTAGTTGGTTTGGTTAGATTTATACTTTAACTTGTAGGTTAATTGTTTTGAATTGCATCTTGTTTGACATTGCATTTTTTGTTTGAATTGCTTAGTTACATGTTAAAATAAGTTTAATTTCATGATTAGTTTGGTTTGTTGAGTTTATTTGGTAGTTTAGTATGTTTAATAAGGTTTGGTGGTGTTTTGGTGACTGTTTGAATGTTTGGAATGCTTGGTTTGGTGCTAGAACTTGAAAAAATTTTGAAAAACAGAGCACCATATCACGTGTATGTGTGACACACGCGTACGCATGACCCCATATTTTGAGCGCAATAGGATCGTGCGAGCACTGTGCCATCGCATGGTTCAAACAGTGAGTTGTGTGTGTGCGTAGGGTGCAGAAACTGCGCGTCCAACGCAAATTCTTCCCACGCGTACGCATGACCCATGCGTACGTGTCACCCTCTATTTTTGCCAGTCCTGGGTACACCTACCAGATGCGCGCGCATCGCATTCCATGCTCCCAACCCACGCGTACGTGTGGGCACCCCTGTTTACGCACACTTCTTTTCTTCTCTTCTTTCCATCTCCTTTCTTTTTCTCTCTTCTCCTCTCTTCTTCCCTTCCTTCAACCATCATCCACCACCACCATTCACCATTTACCACCATCACCATTAGTTAGTTGGTTTGAATTTTTGTTTTAGTAGATTAGGTTGTTAGTTTAGGTCATATTTTCATACTAAGTGTTGGATTATTAATCTTGTTTGCTATTTTTTAATGCTGAAAATATTCATTATTGGATTTCTTTATCGAGGATATAATTTGTTACTTGATTTTGAATTTTTTATACTTAACATTTTTGAATACCAAGTACTTATGACATTGCCTTCAAAGCGTTCTAAATCTTTTGAATTGCATGTCTTGGCCACCATGTGATTTAAGTTCTTTACTTTGACTAGGCAATTTTTTATGTTAGATGATGTGCATTTATCTTAATGCATTGTGTTGCTTGATCATATGCATCCATATGTTATGCTTGTGCCTTGATGACATGTTGACCCTTAATTCTCTAATTATGTGCTCTTCACATACTTGAAACTAGTCATTTTGGCATAATGCTTTGCTTGTGAAATTGGATTGTAAGCTCACCTAAGAACATCTTTTGCAAATTCTCAAGCTATATGGACCATGCTTGCTCTGTGATTTATTTTAACTTCTATTTCTCCTCAACTAGGTGATGCGAACTAAACTTCAAAGTGTATCATTGATTGATGTGTGGATTTCATATTTCCTTTTGGTCTATTAAGTCCTCTTGCACATCAATCAATGTCAACTCATTATCTAATTTACAATTGTTTGATTATTGCTTGAATACTTTTATGCTTCTTTATTGCTTGTTTGTTTATCTTAACATACAAGTTTCTTTTAAAGTATTTCAAGCACACTAGAATAAGTGAAGTGCATACTTCTTTGGTGTACTTGTGACATAGCTTTAAATGCTAGTATGTGAGTTCTAAACGGCATGCAACTTAGAACTCGCACACTATTTTTTTCCTTAACGTCACACATTGATCCACTCACTTCATTTTAGTGATCATCACCTCATTCCAAAATTCTATGCTTCCTTGATTTTGCATCTACTCGTCTTACTATTTTGTTTTCTATCTTTTAGAATGATTCACCATATGCAACAAGGAAAGCAAAAGAAAGAACATGCAGCAAATCGGTTGATCCACCAACTGAAGGTGGCAATCTGGAAAGTCGTCATTGAAGAACTGAAGATTGATGGTTTAGAGGTTATAGTAAACTCTCGTTGTAAGTATAGTTACTAAACCAAGCAATCAACCTTTCTTACAAAAGTTTTGGTTGTCACAAGTAACAAACCCCTAATAAATTGATAACCAAAGTATTCAAACCTCGGGTCGTCTTCTTAAGGAACTGCAGGGAAGTATGTTGTTATTATTGGTTATGGAGGTTGTAAATTGGGGTTTTGAGAATGAGGAGCGAATGGTTTAATTAGCAATTAAAGTAAATGAAGAACAAGTAATTTAAATGGTAAGTAAAAAAAATAGATGACTGTAAATAAACTTTTGGCAAGGTATGAGAAATTAGAGGTCCTATCCTAGCTATCCTTATCAATGATGATGAAAATTAAATCTTAATTCCACTTTGTTAACCTTTACTAAGGCAAAGGAAGGTCAAGGGATTAATTGGTTTGATCTTCGGATCCTATTTATTTCCTAAGAAAAGATTGGAATTATTGAAGTTCAATTCAATTAACAAAGATAACAATTATCAATCATGTTTGAGTTTGATAACTCCTGAGTTACTGATTTCTTAACCAAGACCAAAAGAAAAAAAGTAAATCTACTGGAATAAAAATGTCTTCAGATGGGAATAACAATAATGTAAATAAAAGAAAGCAATAATAAACTGAAATACCTCAAATAACATTAATAAAGATATCAAATGTAACATGAAAGAGTTCATAAATTAAATTAGGAAAATAAATAAAAGGAACATTGAACCTGTGATGAAGAAGAAATAATCCTAAATCCTAAAACTAAATCCTAAGAGAAAGGAGAGAACCTCTCTCTCTAAAAACTACATCTACTCCTAAAATTGTGAATATGAAAGCTTGTTGATAAATGGATGCATTCCCTCACTTTATAGCCTCTAATTTGTGTTTTCTGGGCCGCAAACTGGGTCAGAAACAGCCCAGAATTTGCTGGTTGCGAATTCAAACACGCTGATTTTTTGTCACTGCGATGCGGCCG
This sequence comes from Arachis ipaensis, assembly GCF_000816755.2. NCBI lineage: Eukaryota > Viridiplantae > Streptophyta > Magnoliopsida > Fabales > Fabaceae > Arachis > Arachis ipaensis. The sequence continues at coordinate 39,996,678 of NC_029785.2, read as the reverse complement.
CGTGGAGCACGCGTTCGCGTCACCTAGCGTCAGGGAAACTATGGAGTATTATATAACAAATCGAAGCCCCGGACGTTAGCTTTCCAACACAACTGGAACCGCGTCGTTTGGACCTCTGTAGCTAAAGTTATAGCCGTTTGAGTGCGAAGAGGTCAGGCTGGACAGCTTAGCAATTTCTCCAACTTCTTGTATTCCTTCCACTTTTGCATGCTTCCTTTCCATCCTCTGAGCCATTCCTGCCCTGTAATCTCTGGAATCACTTAACACATATATTAAGGCATCTAATGGTAATAAGAGAGGATTAAACATAGGGAACTTAAGGCCAAAGAAGCATGTTTTCAATTAAAGCACATAATTAGGAAGGCAAATATAAAACCATGCAAATAGTATGAATAAGTGGGTAAAGAGTTAATAAAATCCACTCAATTGAGCACAAGATAAATCATAAAATAGTGGTTTATCAACCTCCCCACACTTAAACAATAGCATGTTCTCATGCTAAGCTCAAGAGAAGCTATAAAGAATGAAGAGGAATGATAGAATGTATGAAATGCAACCTATCTATATGAATGCAACTAAATGTGAAATGATTCTATCTACTTGGTTAAAAATAAATAAGTTTTTCAAGACAAATATAAATCAGATTTCACTAATTCAAATTATAGAATAAAAGACAAGTAAACTTATAAGAAGATAGCTCATGAAAGCAGGAAACATAAAATTAAGCACTGAACCCTCACTGGTAGTGTATATCACTCTAGTCTCTCAAGTGTATAGGGTAATTCACCTACTCTTCTCTAGTCATGCTTTCTAAAACTTTGTTCTTCATCTAACTAATCAACAATATTTAATGTATCAATGCAAACATCATGAGGTCTTTTCAAGGTTGTAATGGGGCTAAGGTAAGGGTAAGGGTATATATATATATGGCCAAGTGAGCTATAATATGAATCTTTGACTAACCTAAGCTCTCACCTAATATACATATACTCTATATACTGTTAAATTCATGCCTAACTACCCATAATTCCCACTTTTGTATGATTCCCATACTCATGTACCAAATTTTTGATATTTCTTTACTTTTATCACATGTGCATTGATAGAGAAGTAAACACATAAGAATAAAATATTTATGGTTAAATAATGTAACCATATAAATAAGCTCAATTCTCACAGGTTGTGTGTTCTTTAGCTATAATTCATGTTCCAAATACAACTTCCAAACAAGTTTTAACATAAAAAATTTTTTTAAATTAGTGAAATACTATAAAAATTTCTTGAAAAATAAAATATTACTTCAATCAAGTAGTAACTAAATGCATAAAATCAAATAAACATGCAATTAAATATGCAAATGCAACAACTAACAAGAAAAATAAAATATTGGTTTTGATATGAAAATACTAACCCATGGAGATCGGTATCGACTTCCCCACACTTAAAAATTGCACCGTCCTCGGTGAATGCTGAGATATACAGGTGGACGGGTTGTTCCAACTGATGCTTTTCTTCAAGGATTGTGCAGATGGACTTGTCTTGTTTTCCCATGTAAACGTCTTCCGGTTCTCTTCCTGGTGGCCATCCTGAAAAAAAAAGGGAAGAAAGGTAACCCAATAATAAAGATAAGAAAATAAATGAAGTATGGTTGGGTTAATGCCAAATGAAAAGGGTCTCATTTACATGGAAGCTTCAACATGTACGTGAGAAAACAATAGAAGCCATGGCATGCCAGTGGTGCAGAATTTGCAACAAAGGAGAGGGGAATGTGGGTAATGCAAGATAGTATAAGTTCATATCAATGCAAGAGAAGTACGAGTATCATAAAAGATTAGCATTGATTTAAATAATGTTACCCAATCAGAATAAAACAAGTTACTAAGCACCCAAAATATTTCAAGAGAAGATGCAACAGTGAAATAAGAAAATTCAACACCAAAGAAAAAAAATAAATTTAGAAAAGAAAATAAAAATATGCATTAAATTAAAATGCAATGAATGAAATATTCAAATAAATTAAGTAAAATAAAATAAAAGATAAGAAGAATGAGAAGGAAAAGAAATCAAGTAAAAAAGAAAGAAGAAAGAAGAAAAGATAGAAGAAATTAGGATTGGGGAAGAAAAGATAAGATAATTGGCTGATCTGGATAAGCTGTGCGGCGCAAGCGACGCGGACGCGTGGGGGACGCGGTCGAGTGACTTGCACTTAAATTAATCGACGCGGTCGCGTCGGTCACGCGGTCGCGTGACATAGTTTATGGTACTGGCACGAGGGCAACCTCGCGCTCGCACAACTCTCTGTTCAAAACTGAGTATTGCCAAAATCCAGGGTGACGTGATCGCGTGGGGCATGCGATCGCGTGAGTGGCCATTATGAGGATATGACGCGGTCGCGTCGATCACACGTCCGCGTGGGAAGAACTATGCGTTCAGCACCAATCCAGCACCACTCTAGCACAACTTTCGGTCGTGCACCCTTTTCACGTCGAAATCCAAGGCACGCGGTCGCGTGGGTCACGCGATCGCGTGGGAGGCCAATGTTCCCATGTGACGCGGACGCGTCGGAGACGCTGTCGCGTCGCGTGCGTATTTTTTTTAAATCTGAAAAAAAATACAGAATGCAGTGTTAATATGAATGTGATGCAAAACTCCAGGTTTAATATAATAAAATAAAATAAAACTCGAAAACAAATAAAACTAAATAAAAATGAAAAAGGAACGATCATACCATGGTGGGTTGTCTCCCACCTAGCACTTTTAGTTAGAGTCCTTAAGTTGGACATTTGGTGAGCTCCCTGTTATGGTGGCTTATGCTTGTATTCATCCAGGAATCTCCACCAATGTTTGTGATTCCAATGGCCTCCAGGGTCCCAAACTAGGCGCAGAAAGCCTTCAAGTAAGTTAAAGCAAGTGACAAGGCCCCAAGAGTGTTGATTGTTGGAATGAATTCCGAGGTCCCAAACCTTGCTTTTGCACCCGTCTTCTTGTTGATCATTAGTGTTCCAACCGAGTGGCAGGCAATCTGAATTCTCACTAAAGCGGCCAAACAACTTCCTAGACCCATTCAGTTGAGCTCTACACCAACCTTTGCGTTTAAACTTAAAGCTTCCAACCATAATGAACCTTGCAGGACAATTCTTACCACTGACCATCTTCCTCTTACTTTTTATGCCACAAAGAGCTCTAAGTTGACCATCCGTCTCCAGTAGACCATATTCAAGTGGAATTAGAAAGCTAAGGGATATGAATTTTACCCACTTGAATGTTGTGAAGGATGATGGCAACTTAGGGGGAGGGGTCTCCAATAACTGTGGCATGGTGATTCCAAGCTCCACTCCCTTGTGCTCTTTGACAACTTCCACCTCTTTGCAAGCTTCTTCAATTTCAACCTCTTCCTTTTGGTAGCTTTCTTCCAATTCAATCTCTTCTTTATTTCTTACTGAGGACATGGGAGGCTGTGCTCTTTCTTCTTTAATCTCCATCTCTTGATCGACCTCTTCCAAGTCCTTAACCAGGGTATGCCTTGGAGGTTGTACACCCTCCTCAACATCAAATGCAACCGTCTTGGAAGGAGGCTCTATGTCTTGACTTTCCCATGGAGGTTCAGCATCTCCCAAGTCTTCAACCACTTCTTCCTCTGTAACTATTATGGCTTCCTCCACTTGTTCCAATACAAAGCCATGTTCCTCATTGTCCACCGAAGTTTCTAGTGTCTCCTTCATGCTTTGCTCTTCTTTTGATTCTCCACATGTAGCCATGGGAGTTCTTTGAGTGCTCAGATATTGGGAAGCTATTATATTTACTAACTCGCCTAAGGTGGCCGCGAAATTTAGCACTCTTATTCATCCTTTCTTGCCTTTGAAGAATAACACAAAGTCTGTCATCCATTGGAGGTTGGGGTGGATATGAGGGTTCATTGGTTAGGAGAGAGGGTTCATAATAGGAAGGTGGTTCATCTTGATAATGATATGGAGATGGTGAATATTGAGGTGGTGGTTCATGAGAGTAGTTGTGTTGGAATGGTGGTGGTTCTGTGTATGGTTCATTTGGCTCATAAGGTGGTTGGTATGGTGGATACGGGTTAGGGTCATGTGATGGTGTTTGGTAGTAGGGGGCTTGTGAGTATGGTGGTCCAAAGTCATGTTGAGGAAAGGGTTCATAGGCATATGGTGGTGGTTGTTGATAATCTATTGGAGGTGGTTGTCGCCAATAGGGTTGATCAAATCCTTGTGGTTCCTCCCATCTTTGATTGTTCCAACCTTGATGCCTGCTCTCATTATAATTTCTTCTTCCTGCAACATAATTGTAACCAGACTCATAGCGACGGGGGTGAGAACTCATGATAGCAAATAAAAATTTAAAAACGAAAATAAAAACAAATTTAAATTAAAAGATTATTTAAATTTTGAATTTGAAAATTGAATTTTGAAATTTGATTTTTGAAATAAGATAAGATAAGATTTATGAAAAAGATATGATTTTTGAAAAAGATTTGAATTTCGAAATTTAAATTTTGAAATTTGAAATTTGAAATTTGAGTTTTAAATTTTGAATTTTTGAATTTAATGAGGAAAGAGAAAAACAATAAAATGACACCAAACTTAAAATTTTTAGATCAAAACGAGGAAGACAACTAAGAACAACTTGAAGGTCAAGATGAACACGAAGAACAACTTGAAGATCAAGATGAACACCGAGAACAAAATTTTTTTTGAAAATTTTTTTTATAACTAAATAAAAATCAATAACCTCTTAATTTACGAAAAAGCAAAAATAAAAATAAAAATAAAAATAAAAACAAATAAACAGGTAAAAAGCAAATATTTACAATAACCAATAATAAGGCACACGTTTGCAATTCCCCGGCAACGGCGCCATTTTGAAGAACTAAAGATTGATGGTTTAGAGGTTATAGTAAACTCTCGTTGTAAGTATAGTTACTAAACCAAGCAATCAACCTTTCTTACAAAAGTTTTGGTTGTCACAAGTAACAAACCCCTAAATAAATTGATAACCGAAGTATTCAAACCTCGGGTCGTCTTCTCAAGGAACTGCAGGAAAGTATGTTCTTATTATTGGTTATGGAGGTTGTAAATTGGGGTTTTGAGAATGAGGAGCGAATGGTTTAATTAGCAATTAAAGTAAATGAAGAACAAGTAATTTAAATGGTAAGTAAAAAAAAATAGATGACTGTAAATAAACTTTTGGCAAGGTATGAGAAATTAGAGGTCCTATCCTAGCTATCCTTATCAATGATGATGAAAATTAAATCTTAATTCCACTTTGTTAACCTTTACTAAGGCAAAGGAAGGTCAAGGGATTAATTGGTTTGATCTTCGGATCCTATTTATTTCCTAAGAAAAGATTGGGATTATTGAAGTTCAATTCAATTAACAAAGATAACAATTATCAATCATGTTTGAGTTTGATAACTCCTGAGTTACTGATTTCTTAACCAAGACCAAAAGGAGAAAAGTAAATCTACTGGAATAAAAATGTCTTCAGATGGGAATAACAATAATGTAAATAAAAGAAAGCAATAATAAACTAAAATACCTCAAATAACATTAATAAAGATATCAAATGTAACATGAAAGAGTTCATAAATTAAATTAGGAAAATAAATAAAAGGAACATTGAACCTGTGATGAAGAAGAAATAATCCTAAATCCTAAAACTAAATCCTAAGAGAGATGAGAGAACCTCTCTCTCTAAAAACTACATCTACTCCTAAAATTGTGAATGTGAAAGCTTTTTGATGAATGGATGCATTCCCCCACTTTATAGCCTCTAATATGTGTTTTCTTGGCCGCAAACTGGGTCAGAAACAGCCCAGAATTCGCTAGTTGCGAATTCAAACACGCTGATTTTTCGTCACTGCAATGCGGCCGCGTGGAGTACGAGTTCGCATCGCCTAGCGTCAGAGCAACTATGGCATATTATATAAAAAATCGAATCCCCGGACGTTAGCTTTCCAACGCAACTGGAACCGCTTCGTTTGGACCTCTGTAGCTAAAGTTATAGCCGTTTGAGTGCGAAGAGGTCAGGCTGGACAGCTTAGCAATTTCTCCAACTTCTTGTATTCCTTCCACTTTTGCATGCTTCCTTTCCATCCTCTGAGCCATTCCTGCCCTGTAATCTCTGGAATCACTTAACACACATATCAAGGCATCTAATGGTAATAAGAGAGGATTAAACATAGGGAACTTAAGGCCAAAGAAGCATGTTTTCAATTAAAGCACATAATTAGGAAGGCAAATGTAAAACCATGTAAATAGTATGAATAAGTGGGTAAAGAGTTAATAAAATCCACTCAATTGAGCACAAGATAAACCATAAAATAGTAGTTTATCAGTCGTACCCCCTTGCTCATATTTGAATGCACCGAAGACAGTGCAAACTTTTAAGTGTGGGGAGGTCGTCTGACCAATCGGCCGGTTTTGGGTGAAAAATTCTAATCTCAACACTTTCACATTTTATTTTATTTTATAACTAGGTCTTTAGAATTTTTAGTTGCATTTCCTTAGTTTGCATATATATAGTAAGCTTAGTCAAAATAATGAAATTTTCCAAGAAATTTATCTGTAGGGCATCCCAATTGATTTGAGAAAAAATTTTTCATTGGAACTTACTTGAATTATACATTGTGGAACATGTTTTTGAGCTAAGAACACACAACTATGTGAGTTTTGAGCCTAATTGTGTGGTTGCATCATATTAACCACTATTTTCATTCTTGTGTGTGTTATTTTCTTTCTATGATTGTAATCTTTGATTTGTTTTATTTTTTATGTCTATTATTTTGTGTATGAATACATTTATATGATTGAGGCCATCATTTCATTTAGCTCACTAACCCAAAGAGCCTATCCTTTTATCTTCCATTGTTAGCTAACTTTGAGCCTATGTTAATCTCCTTTTGTTCTTAACTTTAGCACATCATTACCCCTAAGTGAAAAATAATAAATGTCCTTAATTTAGATATTTGATTAGCTTAGGCTAGTGATGAGCGGATAATTTATACGCTTTTTGGCATTATTTTTAGGTAGTTTTTAGTAGGATTTAGCTACTTTTTAGTATATTTTTATTAGTTTTCAAGCAAAATTCAGATTTCTAGACTTTACTATGAGTTTGTGTGTTTTTCTGAGATTTTAGGTATTTTCTGGCTGAAATTGAGGGACCTGAGATTCAGAGGCTGAAAAAGGACTGTAGATGCTGTTGGATTCTGACCTCCCTGCACTCGAAATGGATTTTCTGTAGCTACAGAAACCCAATTAGCGGGCTCTCAATTGCGTTGGAAAGTAGATATCCAGGGCTTTCCAGAAATATATAATAGTCCATACTTTGAACGAGTTTTGATAACGCAAGCTGGTGTTCAAACGCCAACTTCCTGCCCTATTCTAAAGTTAAACGCCAGAAACAGGTTACAAACCAGAGTTAAACGCCACAAATAGGCTGCAACCTGGCGTTTAACTCCAAGAAGAGTCTCTACACATGAAAGCTTCAATGCTTAGCCCAAGCACACACCAAGTGGACCCGGAAGTGGATTTCTGCATTATTTACTTATTTTCTGTAACCCTAGCTACTAGTTTAGTATAAAAACTACTTTTAGTGATTTATTTTATATCTTTAGATCATTTTTGAGACTATCTTTGTATCATTTCGATCTCTTGATCACTTTTAGGGGGCTGGCCATTCGGCCATGCCTGGACCTTCATCACTTTTGTATTTTCAACGGTGGAGTTTCTACACCCCATAGATTAAGGTGTGGAGCTCTGCTGTTCCTCTTGAATTAATACAAAGTACTATTATTTTTCTATTCAATTCAAGCTTATTCTTATTCTAAGATATCCATTCACACACAAGAACATGATGAATGTGATGATTATGTGACACTCATCACCATTCTCACTTATGAACGCGTGCCTGACAAACACTTCCGTTCAACATGAAAACAAGCTTGAATGCATATCTCTTGGATCTCTCTTCAACGATTCACATCGTCTCTCCTGACAACAGAGCATCTGAATCCGAGATCAGAATCTTCGTGGTATAGGCTAGAATCAATTGGCAGCATTCCTGAGATCCAAAAAGTCTAAACCTTGTCTGTGGTATTCCGAGTAGGATCTGGGAAGGGATGACTGTGACGAGCTTCAAACTCGCGACTGTGGGGTGCAGTGACAGTGCGCAAAAGGATCATTGGGTCTTATTCCGACACGATCGAGAACCAACAGCTAATTAGCCATGCGGTAGCTGTGCCTGGTATTTTTCATCCGAGACGAGAAATCCGACAGTTGATTAGCCGTACAGAAACCGTAGAGGACCATTTTCACTGAGAGGACGGGAGGTAGCCATTGACAACGGTGATACCCAACATGCAGCTTGCCATGGAAAGGAGTATGAATGATTAAATGAAGGCAGTAGGAAAGTAGAGATTCAGAAGGAGCAAAGCATCTCCATATGCTTATCTGAAATTCTCACCAATGAATTACATAAGTATCTCTAATTTTATATTCTATTTATCTTTTAATTATCAAAACCTCATAACCATTTGAATCTGCCTGACTGAGATTTACAAGGATAACCATAGCTTGCTTCAAGCTGACAATATCCGTGGGATCGACCCTTACTCACGTAAGGTTTATTACTTGGACGACCTAGTGCACTTGCTGGTTAGTTGTGCGGAGTTGTGAAAAGGAGTTGAGATTACAATCGTGCGTACCAAGTTTTTGGCGCCATTGCCGGGGATTGTTCGAGTTTGGACTACTGACGGTTCATCTTGTTGCTCAGATTAGGTAATTTTATTTTATTTTTAAGCTTTTTACTCTTTTTATTTTCGAAAAAAAATTTTCAAAAAAAATTTCTATTTTGTCTTCCGAATTTTTTAAGAATGAATTCTAGAGTTTTATGATGATCTTTTGAAGTCTGGCTGGCTGTGAAGCCATATCTAATCTTTTGGACCGAGGTTTCAACTTATCATCACAAGAGCTTGTTGATTTCTATCAATCTTGCTGTTGAATGTAATGATCTGCTAAAGCTTGACTGGCCATTGGCCATGTCTAGTGTTTTGGACCGAAGCTTTCACTGAAAGCTTGGCTGGCTAGTAAGCCATGTCTAATTTCTGGATCGGCGTTTTAGACTAACATTGCATGATTTCTGGAATTCTTATTAGAAATTTTGAATTTCTTTATTTTTCTTTTCCAAATTAATTTTCGAAAAATACCAAAAAAATTAATAAAATCATAAAACCAAAAAGAATTTTGTGTTTCTTGTTTGAGTCTTATGTCAATTTTTAAGTTTGGTGTCAATTGTATCTTTTTAATTTCCTAAAAATTTTTGAAAATTCATGCATATGTCCTTCATAATCTTCAAGTTGTTCTTGATGATTTTCTTTGTTTGATCTTTGCATTTTCATATTTTGTGTCTTTTCTTGTTTTTCATATGCATTTTCAATTTGTGAGTGTCTAAAGTTTAAAAATTTTTAAGTTTGGTGTCTTGCATGTGTTTCTTTTCTTAAAAAAAATTTTCAAAAATAAGTTCTTGGTATTCATCTTGACATTCAAAGTGTTCTTGGTGTTCATCTTGACATTCAAAGTGTTCTTGCATGCATCATGTGTTTTGATCTTAAATTCTCATGTTTTGAGTCTTTTTATTATTTTTCTCTTTCTTCATTAAAAATTTAAAAATCAAAAAAATATCTTTCCCTTATTCTTCTCATAAATTTCGAATATTTGAGTTGACTTTTTCAAAATTTTTAAAAAAAATTTAGTTGTTTCTGATGAGTCAAATCAAATTTTCAATCTAAAAATCCTATCTTTTCAAAAATTTTTCAAAAATAAAATCTTTTTCAATTTTCTTCTTAATATTTTCGAAAATTTCAAAATAATTTTCAAAATCTTTTTCTTATCTTTTTTCGAATTTAATGCTAACAATTAATATGATTGATTCAAAAATCTCAAGTTATTACTTGCATAGTAAGAAAGGTTCAATCTTTAAATTCCAATCATATCTTTTTGTTTCTTGTTAGTCAAGTAATCAACTTTAATTTCAAAATCAATTCTTTTTTTTTAAATTTCCTTTTCAAATCTTTTTCAAAATAATTTCAATCATATCTTTTTCAAATCAATTTCAAAATCTTTTCTAACTTCTTATCTTTTCAAAATTGATTTTCGAATCTTTTTCAATTAACTGCTTGACTTTTTGTTTGATTTTAAAGTTTTCTATTTCAATCATATCTTTTTCAAAACCACCTAACTACTTTTATCTCTCCAATTTTTGAAAATCACTAACAACTTTTTCAAAAATCTTTTTAATTAAGTACTTTATTTAATTTTTGAATTTTATTTTATTTCTCTTTTTAATTTCCGAATACTAACCAATAATTAAAATAAAAACAAAAATATTTTCCTTTTATTTTTAATTAAATTTGAATTCTCTCCGTCTCTGTGTTCGAATTTTTCTCTTCTCCTTCTTCTATTCTTCTCTTCTTCTACTCACATAATGAAATCTCTATACTGTGACATAGAGGATTCCTCTTCTTTTCTATTCTCTTCTTTTTCATATGAGCAGGAACAGGGATAAAGACACTCTTATTGAAGCTGATCCTGAACTTGAAAGGACTCTTAAGAGGAAACTAAGAGAAGCTAAAGCACAACCCTCTGGAGAGGACCTGACAGAAATTTTCGAAAAAGAAGGAGACATGGTCGAACCTAATAACAATGGTGGAGATGCAAGGAAGATGCTTGGTGACTTTATTACACTCTCTTCCAACTTCTATGGAAGAAGCATCTCAATTCCTGCCATTGGAACAAACAACTTTGAGCTTAAACCTCAATTAGTTTCTCTAATGCAACAGAATTACAAGTTTCATGGACTTCCATTGGAAGATCCCCATCAGTTCTTAGCTGAATTCTTGCAAATATGTGACCCTGTCAAGACCAATGGAGTTGATCCCGAGGTCTACAGGCTTATGCTTTTCCCTTTTGCTGTAAGAGATAGAGCTAGAACATGGTTGGATTCACAACCTAAGGAAAGCCTGAACTCTTGGGATAAGCTGGTCAATGCTTTCCTGGCCAAATTCTTTCCACCTTAAAAGATGAGCAAGCTTAGAGTGGAAATCTAAATCTTCAGACAAAAGGAAGGAGAGTCCCTCTATAAAGCTTGGGAAAGATATAAACAACTGATCAAAAGGTGTCCTTCTAAGATGCTTCCAGAATGGAGCATCATATGTATATTCTATGATAGTCTGTCTGAGTTGTCAAAAATGTCATTGGACCATTCTGCAGGAGGATCTCTTCATCTGAAAACCCCTGCAAAAGCTTAGGAACTCATTGAAATGGTTGCAAATAACTAGTTCATGTACACCTCTGAGAGGAATCCTGTGAACAATGGGACGCCTAAGAAAAAGGGAGTTCTGGAGATTGATACTCTGACTGCCATATTGGCTCAGAATAAAATATTGACTCAGCAAGTCAACATGATTTCTCAGAGTCTGTCTGGAATACAAGTAGCAACAGGCAGTACTAAGGAAGCTTCCTCTGAAGAAGAAGCTTATGACCCTGAGAATCCTGCAATGGCAGAGGTGAATTACATGGGAGAACCCTATAGAAACACCTATAATCCTTCATGGAGAAATCATCCAAATTTCTCATGGAAGGACCAACAGAAGCCTCAACAAGGCTTCAACAATAATGGTGGAAAAGATAGGTTTAGCAATAGTAAGCCTTTTCCATCATCTTCTCAGCAACAGACAGAGAATTCTGAACAGAGCCATTCTGGCCTGGCAACCATAGTCTCTGATCTATCCAAGACCACACTAAGTTTCATGAATGAAACAAGGTCCTCCATTAGAAATTTGGAGGCACAGGTGGGTCAGCTGAGTAAGAAGGTTACTGAAACTCTTCCTAGTACTCTCCCAAGCAATACAGAAGAAAATCCCAAGAGAGAGTGCAAGGCCATAACTATGACCAACATGGCCGAACTTGGAGAGAGTGAGGAGGATGTGAGTCCCAGTGAGAAAAGCCTCATGGGATGTCCTCTGGACAAAAAGGAGTTTCCCTTTGAGGAACCAAAGGAATCTGAGGCTCATACAGAGACCATAGAGATTCCATTGAACTTCCTTCTGCCATTCATGAGCTTTGATGAATATTCTTCCTCTGAAGAGGATGAAGTCATCATTGAAAAGCAAGTTGCTAAGTATCTAGGAGCAATCATAAAGTTGAATGCCAAATTATTTGGTAATGAGACTTAGGAGGATGAACCCCCCCTTGTTCACCAATGAACTAAATGCATTAATGAGGTAAACCTTACCTCAGAAGAAACCGGATCCCGGAAAATTCTTCATACCTTGTACCATAGGCACTATGACCTTTGAGAAGGCTCTGTGTGAACTGGGGTCACGGATAAACCTCATGCCACTCTCTGTAATGGAGAAACTGGAAATCTTTGAGGTACAAGCTGCAAGAATCTCACTAGAGATGGCAGACAAATCAATGAAACAGGCTTATGAACTAGTAAAGGACGTGATAGTAAAGGTTGAAGGCCTTTACATCCCTGCTGATTTCATAATCCTAGACACTGAGAAGAATGAGGATGAATCTATCATCCTTGGCAAACCCTTCCTAGCCACAGCAAAAGCTGTGATTGATATTGACAGAGGAGAGTTGGTCCTTCAGTTGAATGAGGACTACCTTGTATTCAAGACTCAAGGTTCTCCTTCTGTAACTCCTCTTCACACCTTTTCATAACTCTCTTTCCCAAATATCCTTCACCAATCACCTCCATCACCCTTACCAATCACCTCTTCACCACTCACATCCATCCACTCTTCCCCAAAAACCCCACCTACCTCCAAATTCAAAATCCTTTCCCTCCCAAACCCAACCCTAATACACGAAACCTAACCCTCCTCCCACCCCTATATAAACCCCTTACCACTCCTTCATTTTCACACATTACAACCACTACTTCTATCCCTTGGCCGAACCACATATCTTTCTCCATCTCCTCCAATTTTTTCTTCTTCTACTACCTCATTTCTTCTTTTGCTCGAGGACGAGCAAACTTTTTAAGTTTGGTGTGGTAAAAGCATTGCTTTTTGTTTTTTTATAACCATTAATGGCACCTAAGGCCAGAGAAACCTCAAGAAAGAGGAAAGGAAAGGCAATTGCTTCCACCTCTGAGTCATGGAAGATGGAAAGATTCATCTCAAAGGTCCATCAAGACCACTTCTATGAAGTTGTGGCCAAGAAAAAGGTGATCCCTAAGGTCCCTTTTAAGCTCAAAAAGGCCGAATATCCGGAGATCCGACAAGAGATTAGAAGAAGAGGATGGGAAGTTCTCTCCAATCCTATTCAACAAGTCGGAATCTTCATGATTTAAGAGTTCTATGCAAATGCATGGATCACTAGGAACCATGATCAAAGTATGAACCCAAACCCAAAGAATTGGCTTACAATGGTTCGGGGGAAATACTTAGATTTCAGTCTGGAAAATGTAAGGTTGGCGTTCAACTTGCCAATGATGCAAGAAAACACACGTCCCTACACTAGAAGGGTCAACTTTGATCAAAGGTTGGACCAAGTCCTTATGGACATATGTGTGGAAGGAGCTCAGTGGAAAAGAGACTCAAGAGGCAAGCCGGTTCAATTGAGAAGACCGAACCTTAAGCCAGTAGCTAGAGGATGGTTGGAGTTTATCCAATGCTCTATCATTCCTACTAGCAACCGATCTGAAGTAACTATGGATCGGGCCATCATGATCCATAGTATCATGATTGGGGAGGAAGTGGAAGTTCATGAGACTATACCTCAAGAATTCTACAAGGTGGCTGACAAGTCCTCCACTTTGGCAAGGTTAGCATTTCCTCACCTCATTTGTCACCTCTGCAATTCGGCTGGGATTGACATAGAGGGAAACATCCTCATTGAAGAGGACAAGCCCATCACTAAAAAGAGGATGGAGCAAACAAGAGAGCCCACTCATGGACCTCAACAAGAGCATGAGGAAATTCCTCATCATGAAATCCCTGAGATGCCTCAAGGCATGCACTTTCCTCCACAAAACTATTAGGAGCAAATTAACACCTCTCTAGGAGAATTAAGTTCCAACATGGGACAACTAAGGGTGGAGCACCAAGAGCACTCCATCATTCTCCATGAGATTAGAGAAGATCAAAGAGCTATGAGGGAGGAGCAACAAAGGCAAGGAAGAGACATAGATGAGCTCAAGAGCACCATTGGTTCTTCAAGAGGAAGAAGACGCCACCCTCACTAAGGTGGACCCGTTCCTTAATCTCCTTGTCTATTTATTTTTTTTTCTGTTTTCGTTCTCTATGATTTATTTTTATTTATGTTTGTGTCTTACTACATGATCATTAGTGTCTAGTGTCTATGCCTTAAAGCTATGAATGTCCTATGAATCCATCACCTCTCTTAAATGAAAAATGTTCTAAAAACAAAAGAACAAGAAGTACATGATTTCGAATTCATCCTTGAAATTAGTTTAATTATTTTGATGTGGTGGCAATACTTTTTGTTTTCTGAATGAATGCTTAAACAGTGCATATTTTTGATATTGTTGTTCATGAATGTTAAAATTGTTGGCTCTTGAAAGAATAATGAAAAAGGAGAAATGTTATTGACAATCTGAAAAATCATAAAATTGATTCTTGAAGCAAGAAAAAGCAGTGAAGAACAAGGCTTGCGAAAAAAAAGAAAGAAAAATGGCGAAAATAAAAGAAAAAAAGAAAGAAAAAGAAAAAGCAAACAGAAAAAGTCAAAAGCTCTTTAAACCAAAAGGCAAGAGCGAAAAGCCAGTAACCCTTTAAACAAAAAGGCAAGGGTAAAAAGGATCCAAGGCTTTGAGCATCAATGGATAGGAGGGCCTAAAAGGAATAAAATTCTGGCCTAAGCGGCTAAACCAAGCTGTCCCTAACCATGTGCTTGTGGCGTGAAGGTGTCAAGTAAAAAGCTTGAGACTGAGCGGTTAAAGTCGTGATCCAAAGAAAAAAGAGTGTGCTTAAGAACCCTGGACACCTCTAATTAGGGACTCTAGCAAAGCTGAGTCATAATCTGAAAAGGTTCACCCAGTTATGTGTCTGTGACATTTATGTATCCGGTGATAATACTGGAAAACAGAGTGCTTAGGGCCACGGCCAAGACTCATAAAGTAGCTGTATTCAAGAATCAACATACTAAACTAGGAGAATCAATAACACTATCTAAATTATGAGTTCCTATAGATGCCAATCATTCTGAACTTCAAAGAATAAAGTGAGATGCCAAAACTGTTCAGAGGCAAAAAGCTACTAGTCCCGCTCATCTAATTGGAGCTAAGTTTTATTGATATTTTGCAATTTAATAGTATATTCTCTTCTTTTTATCCTATTTGATTTTCAGTTGCTTGGGGATAAGCAACAATTTAAGTTTGGTGTTGTGATGAGCGGATAACTTATACGCTTTTTGGTATTGTTTTTAGGTAGTTTTTAGTATGATCTAGCTACTTTTTAGTATATTTTTATTAGTTTTCAAGAAAAATTCACATTTTTGGACTTTACTATGAGTTTGTGTGTTTTTCTGTGATTTCAGATATTTTCTGGCTGAAATTGAGGGACCTGAGCAAAAATCTGATTCAGAGGATGAAAAAGGACTGCAGATGCTATTGGATTCTGACCTCCCTGCACTCGAAATGGATTTTATGGAGCTACAAAAACCCAATTGGTGCATTCTCAATTGCGCTGTAAAGTAGACATCCAGGGCTTTCCAGCAATATATAATAGTCCATACTTTTCCCTAGCTTTGATGACGCAAACTGGCGTTCAAACGCCAACTTCCTGTCCTATTCTGAAGTTAAATGCCAGAAACAGGTTACAAACCAGAGTTAAACGCCACAAACAGGCTGCAACCTGGTGTTTAACTCCAAGAAGAGTCTCTACACATGAAAGCTTCAATGCTCAGCTGAAGCACACACCAAGTGAGCCCGGAAGTGGATTTCTGCATCATTTACTTATTTTCTGTAACCCTAGCTACTAGTTTAGTATAAAAACTACTTTTAGTGATTAATTTTATATCTTTAGATCATTTTTGAGACTATCTTTGTATCATTTTGATCTCTTGATCACTGGTGCACGAAATTTTGATCATCAATGGCGCCAACAACTTGGTGTAGCACACTTGTAATCTCAACTCTTTTATCACAACTCCGCACAACTAACCAGCATGTGCACTGGGTCGTCCAAGTAATAAACCTTACGTGAGTAAGGGTCGATCCCACGGAGATTGTCGGCTTGAAGCAAGCTATGGTCATCTTGTAAATCTCAGTCAGGCGGATTCAAATGGTTATGGAGTTTAAGGTGATGAAAATAAACATAAAGTAAAGATAGAGATACTTATGTAAATCATTGGTGGATTTCAGATAAGCGTATGAAGATGCTTTGTTCCCCTTGAACCTCTGCTTTCCTATTACCTTCTTCCAATCATTCATACTCCTTTCCATGGCAAGCTTTATGTTGGGCATCACCGTTGTCAATGGCTACTTCCCGTCCTCTCAGTGAAAACGTTCCAAATGCGCTGTCACCGCACGGCTAATCATCTGTCGGTTCTCACATTCATCATGTTCTTGGGTGCGAATGAATATCTTGGAGAAGAAATAGACTTGAGTTGGATAGAAAAACAGTAGTAATTGCATTAATTCATGAAGAACAGCAGAGCTCCACACCTTAATCTATGGTGTGTAGAAACTCCACCGTTGAGAATACATAAGAACAAGGTCTAGGCATGGCCGTGAGGCCAGCCCCCAAACGTGTCTAAGATAGCATAAGACTTATCAAAGATCTAAAGTATATAAATACAATAGCAAAAGGTCCTATTTATAGAGAACTAGTAGCCTAGGGTTTACAGAAATCAGTAATTAATGCAGAAATCTTCTTCCGGACCCACTTGGTGTGTGCTTGGGCTGAGCATTGAAGCTTCCATGTGTAGAGACTTTTCTGGGAGTTAAACGCCAGCTTTTGTGCCAGCTTGGGAGTTTAACTCCAACTTTTGTGCCAGTTCCGGAGTTAAACGCCAGGATGTCTACTTTCCAACGCAATTGAGATCGCACCAATTGGGCTTCTATAGCTCCAGAAAATCCACTTTGAGTGGAGGGAGGTCAGAATCCAACAGCATCTGCAGTCCTTTTTCAGTCTCTGAATCAGATTTTTGCTCAGGTCCCTCAATTTCACCCAGAAAATACCTGAAATCACAGAAAAACACACAACGGTGGAGTTTTTACACCCCATAGATTAAGGTGTGGAGCTCTGTTGTTCCTCATGAATTAATGCAAAGTACTATTATTTTTCTATTCAATTCAAGCTTATTCTTATTATAAGATATCCATTCGCACACAAGAACATGATGAATGTGATGATTATGTGATACTCATCACCATTCTCACTTATGAACACGTGCCTGGCAAACACTTCCGTTCTACATGAAAACAAGCTTGATGCATATCTCTTGGATCTCTCTTCAACGATTCACATCTTCTTTCCTGACAATAGAGCATCTGAATCCGAGATCAGAATCTTTGTGGTATAGGCTAGAATCAATTGGCAGCATTCCTGAGATCCGGAAAGTCTAAACCTTGTTTGTGGTATTCCGAGTAGGATCTGGAAAGGGATGACTGTGACGAGCTTCAAACTCGCGACTGTGGGGCGCAGTGACAGTGTCCAAAAGGATCATTGGATCTTATTCCAACATGATCGAGAACCAACAGTTGATTAGCCATGCGGTAGCTGTACCTGGTATTTTTCATCTGAGACGAGAAATCCGACAGTTGATTAGCCGTACAGAAACCGTAGAGGACCATTTTCACTGAAAGGACGGGAGGTAGCCATTGACAACGATGATACCCAACATACAGCTTGCCATGGAAATAAAGCAGTATGAATGATTGAATGAAGGCAGTAGAAAAGCAGAGATTCAGAAGGAGCAAAGCATCTCCATACGCTTATCTGAAATTCTCACCAATGAATTACATAAGTATCTCTATCTTATTTTATATTCTATTTATCTTTTAATTACCAAAATCTCATAACCATTTGAATCTGCCTGACTGAGATTTACAAGGATAACCATAGCTTGCTTCAAACTGACAATCTCCGTGGGATCGACCCTTACTCACGTAAGGTTTATTACTTGGACGACCCAGTGCACTTGCTGGTTAGTTGTGTGGAGTTGTGAAAAGGAGTTGAGATTACAATCGTGCATACCAAGTTTTTGGTGCCGTTGAGATCACAATTTCGTGCACCAGCTAGTGAGAGTGTGTATCATTTAAGTGTGGGGAAGTTTGGGAACATTGGTTGAGGTAAAAGTGAATTTTTGAATATTTTGTTGAAGATCTTGGGAATTGGGTGCATACTCATGCATTAAATGTTTAAATCATATGCATTGATGCTCTTGTATATATTTTAGTTAGGAAAAAAATAAATAATAATAAAAAAAGAGAAAAAGAAAAAGAGGAAAAAAAAGCAATAAAAACGGGACAAAATGCCCCAAAGAAAAGTTCAATAATAATCAATGCATGAGGGATGTGAATTGGAAGGAATGCATGAGTGCGTGAAAACGTGAAGAATGGGTAGTTAGGTTTGCATTAGAGTTAAATAGGTTGTAGGTTAGGTGAGAGCTTAAGTTAATCAAAGATTCAAATTTCAAGCTCACTTAACTAAATACAATCCTACCTTGATCCTAACCCCATTACAACCTTGTAGAAAGTCCTCATGATATTTGTATGCATGCATTGAATAATTGTTGATTGTTATATGAAAAACAAATCTTGGAAAGCATGATTAGAGGAGAATTGAGTGAATCAACCTTATACACTTAAGCGATTAGAGGTATACACATCCGGTGAGGATTCGATTGCTCAAATTCTATGTTTCCACCAGTTTTTATTTCTTATCTTGCAAGTTATAAATTCTCTTCAATGACTCTAATCAATTGTTGGATTTGATTTGATTGCTATTGCCTTAGCCCTTATATTTATATATGTATTCTTCAAAATTGATTTATTTTGACCAAGTAGTTGCATGCATTGCATATAGATAGTTTGCATTTAGACATTTTGTATTGAATAAGTAATACCCCCTTTCTTGTCATTCTTGAGTTTAGCATGAGGACATGCTTGGTTTAAGTGTGGGAGGTTGATAAACCCCAATTTTGTGGTTTATCTTGTGTTAAATTTAGTGGATTTTATCAACTTTTCTCACATTTATTCAATGAAATAGTATGGTTTTATGAATTTCTCATAAATTGTGCTTAAGATTGAAAGCATGCTTTTTAGGCCTTATAATTGCTAAATTTTATTCACTTTAATTCCCTTTGATGCCCTGATGTATTTGTTGAGTGACTTCAGGTTTAAAAGGCACAGATTGGATTGAAGGAATGAAGAAAAAATATGCAAAAGTGGAGAAATCATGAAGAAATGAAGTTCTGAAAATCTGCCATGCGAGGCGTATGCGACCAGAGTTCATCAAGTGACGCGTACACGTGACCCACGCGTACGCGTGACAAGCAGCACGTGACCTCATTTAATGCAATACGTTGGGATGAATTTTGGGCCTCCAAAACCCAATCCAACTCATTTCTGAAGCTATTTCAAGCAAAATTCAAGAGGGAACAAGGGGAGAGCAATTAGGAGTAGTTTAGTAACATGCTTTAGGTCATATTCTAGAGAGAGAAACTCTCTCTTCTCTCTAGAATTAGGATAGATTTAGGGTAGATTTCTCTTAGGGTTAGAATTTAATTGTTTCTTTGGTTTATTAGTTTCCTTGCATTTTATTGTTCTTACATCTTTGTTCTTTTAGTTTTATTTTCTATTTCCTTTATTTTGTTGCTTTTATGTTCATGACTCTTGTTGATCTTAATTTTCTTTAATACAATTTTGATGTTTCTTTGTTTATTGATGTTTATTTGAGTTGTTATTATTGTTACTTTGCATTTGGTAGTCATAGATTTTATTAATTCTTGCTATTTACCATGCTTTCCTTTTATGCCTTCCAAGTGTTTGATAAAATACTTGGTTGAAATTTAGAGTAGATTTTTTTATACTCTTGGCTTGTGATTGAGTGATTGGAGACTTTTGAGTTGTCAAACTCATTTATTGATTGATGATTGAGGATTGCTAGTTGGCTTGAATTCCACTAAAGCTAATCTTTGATTAGGTCTTGTGGATTAGAGTCAATTTTGCTCACTTGACTTTCCTTCAATTGTTAGAGGTTGACTAAGTGAGAGCAAAAGACAATTACCATCACAATTGAGGATAATAATGAGGATAGGAATTTCAATTCTCACTCCTTGCCAAGAGCTTTCTTAGTTGTTAGCTTTATTTTCTTGTCAATTACAATTTTTGTTATCAAACCCAAAACCCCAAAAATATACACCCATAACCAATAATTTGCACACTTCCCTGCAATTCCTTGAGAGATGACCCGAGGTTTAAATACTCTTGATTTTTATTCGTTTGCTAAAGTGACAAACAAATTAAACTTTGATTGATGGTTGTTTGTTGGTTTGGATCTATACTATCGACGAGATTCATTTTGTGAAAATTCCTAACCGGCATTTATCCCTCACATTAGTGAGTCGCATTTGGCTTCAGCATTAAGCCGTGGCTTAGGGGGACAATTGCTGGTAAAAGCCTGCTCCATTCTACAATGACAGTACACACGTCAACCAAATAACGAATCTCTGTATATCTGTATCAACTTTGATCTGTACCGGAGAGTGACCCATATCTTAAATATTTAACAATGCAAATGGACTTTTTAATTGAGTAGGAGATAATCAATAGTTAGAATTTGCAATAAGTAACTGGATAATTATTTAAGAACATAGAATTTAATTTTCATATATTTTTTATATAATTCTATTTTCAAATTATAAATTAGCATATAGATCAATTTTTTCAATTTTCATACTCCCATTATATATAGTATAAATATAGATAGATAACAGTATAAATATAAATATTAATGTCTAATAAAATTTATTTTAATATAATTTTGCCCCCACAACTAAAATTTTCTAGGTCCGTCACTAACTCTACCCTCTATTACACTGGCTCTAGACTCATAACACGTTCGCATACGTGAGAGCACTTGGCTGAACCAAATGCTCGCGTATGCATGATGTTTTTGCGTACGCATGCATATCAGGTTTTCAAAAAGCTGATATGCTGTAGAATTCAGTTTTTCAACCCAATTTTTAAACTTTTATAACTTTTTGTACAAAATTCATTTTTCAACCATTCTTGAACCATTGGATAGATTATTAGATAATTTTTTATAAAAATCTACTTTCGTTGAATTTTCAACTCTGAGGACCGAGTTACGGCCTGCCAAAGTTGGTCAAAAATCAGTTTTCAGAATTTACCAATTTTTTCGAAGGTTCACAAACCACGTTAATTTTCACTCAATAAAATAACCCCCCAAGCCATTCAATTCAATCATTTACAGTCAACCAAGTTTAAACCTACTCAATTCACATACTGTAACTTTAAATCATTAACTTCACATCTCAATTTCAAGCATAACATTCCAATAACTTACCGAACTTACCTTTCACGGTCTCTGGCCCAAAATTCAAAGCCTCCAGCCCAACATTCATCAATTCAACTCATAATTCATAAATACACAATCACTAACTAAATTCATTATGAACAATACATAAATTACACATATTCATTCCATCCAATACACAATTCAAACTTATTTTTAGGGGCATCTGGTCTAGGATTTCATGTCACATTACATGGTATTTAAATAAAACTTAAACTATACCTCTAGGAAGCCAAGATCAACCCTTAATTTTGGATTTTACCAAGGTTAGGCTCCAACTTTCACCTCCACCAAGCTCAAGCACCACCAATGATCAATTCACTACCTCTAATTCTCAATCTACATTAATTTCACATAATATTCACAATATTCAATAACTAGGGCTTTATAAAACTTCATAAACACATGAAAAAGTGGCTCTTACCTTTACCCATTGAATTTGGTGATGAAATCCAGCTATAGCTCATAATAGAGCACCCCTAAACCATCAAAATCATAAGATTTCTCAATACCCAAAGCTCAAACTCGAATTTGTCATGTACAAAAAAAATGAGATAAGAAAATAAGAAATTCTCACCAATCTATTCAGATAAAAATGTAGAGGATGAGATGGGCTTTGCGTGACCGCAAACGGTGCAATGATCGGAGCTCCAGAGATGAAGTTATGGAGTTTTGAAGATCAAAGGGGTTAGGGTTTCTCTCTTCTTCCCTCTCTTCTCTATTTCTGCATGAAACACAAATGAAGGGGGTTTTAGTGCTGAACTTGCACAAGTGTATGGCTTATATAGTGTGGGCTTGGGCCTAACTTAGGCCTGGTTCACTCGGTTTAGCCCGTTGGCCCAATTTTGGGCCAAAACCTTTAAGACTAGTGTCTTAATGTGTATTCTAACTATTTTCATTTACCCAAATTATGAATTTTAATTTCTTAACCCTCCTTACTCATAATTAATTTCTCACTAGCTATACCGGATAGGTTTAAGCCAGTACGGTAAGCTAAAATACTAGAACACATTTTACGCATTTTTCTGTAGAAAATAATATTTTTCCACTAAGAAAAATTTACTGAATCCAATTATCATAGTTAAAATTTCAAATTATGAATTCTAAATTTTCCAACCCTTTTGTCCATATTTAATTAATTACTTATTTAATTACGATTTAACCGAATTTTTTACATTCTATCAACCTAATTAAAAATTTTGTCCTCAAAATTTAGTTTCTTGTGAATAAGTGCGGGTAATCCTTTCTCATGTCTATTTCAAACGACCAATCATGCTCCTCAATTTCGGCTTGACTCGAAGCCACCTTAACCAATTGAACTTCTTTTTCGCGGAGCTTCTTAATGCTCACATCATCAATCCGAACCGGAGCAACTTGAAAAGTCAGATTCTGCTTCAATTGAACTGACTCAGAATCCAATACATGGGTCACGTCCGGGGTATACTTCCGAAGTTGCAAAATGTAAACCACGTCATGCAAGTTTGAAAGATGTGGTGGTAGAGCCACTTGATACGCCACAGAATTGATCTTCTTCAAGATCTCAAATGGGCCTATGCATCAAGGATTCAATTTCTTTATCTTGATTACTCTTCCAATACCTGTCGTGGGAGTGACTCTCAGGAATACATGTTCACCTTCTTCAAACTCTAACGGCTTTGTCCATCGATCCGCATAACTTTTCTGATGGCTTTATGCAGTGAGGATCCTAACTCTAATTCTCTTGATTTTCTCCGTTGTCTCAGCTATCAATTCGGAACCTAAAAAACTTGATTTTTTAGGTTCATACCAACACAGAGGCGATTGAAATTTTCGTCCATAAAATGCTTCATAAGGAGCCATCCCTATTCTTGCATGATAACTGTTGTTATAGGCAAACTCCACTAATGGCATATACCTATCCCAACTTTCTGATTGATCCAACACGCATGCTCTCAACATATCCTCTAAAGTTTGAATTGTTCTTTCTGATTGTCCATCCGTTTGTGGGGTTTAATTTTCCTTTTAGGTTACATAATTACCATATTTTTGTCATTCTTTCTTAAATATCTTTACCCTATATCACTCCAAAGTTACCATTTTATCCTTAAACTTTTTTATATGACCATTTTATCCTTCTTTAACATATTTATACTTTTACCCCAAATCTTTATCATATTTTACAGTCTTATCCCTATATTTATCATATTTTTAATTTTATCCCTATAGTTTATCAAAATTATATTTTTGCCTGGAACTTTATTTTATTTATATTTTGACCCAAATTTTTTTATAACATTTTATTTTTATCCCTAAATTTTTTATATTTATATTTTGCCTGAATGAGTATTTGTGATGAATTATAATTGTTTGGAACTATTTATGATTGAATTAAAAAGTTGATGATGATGGTTGAATTGTTTAATGCCCTTTGGAGTCAAAACGAAATTATATGAAAGTTTAAAACAAGTGAGAAAACTTGTATGAATTTGCTCAAAAATAGAAAGTGAGAGTTTGAATGATAAATAAATTATGCACCCAAAGAAAGAAGAATAGGAATTAGAAGTGAAAAGAGAATAAAGATCAAATAGGCAACATAATGTAATTTAGTATTAAAAAAGATAAAAAAAAAAGGCTAGACACTTATTTTAAAGGTTTTGGTCTAAAATAGGGCCAACGGGCACAAAATTACAAATGGGCCCAATTGGGTCCAAACCCATGATATATAAGTCCTTCACTCAACCCATTTCAACTAATTTCTTTCCCAAAGTGAGAGAGAGCAACGCACAAGAGAGAAGAGAGGTGCCTTAAAGCACTATTCATCCCAAACTTCAAACCCACATAACTTTCAATCCGTAACTCCGATTCAGTCACTAATGGCGACCACTTTTTTGGTCGTTAAATTGGTCATTGAGAAAATAGGTCGCTAAATAGCAACTAACTTTTTGGTCGCTAAATTGGTCGCTGATAAAATTGGTCGCTAATGCCTGACTTGAAAATCTAAAATCGGTCGCTAAATCAGTCACTGTTACTAATTTTCTAATTATAGATTTTTACAAATTTCACATATATCACTATTAAAACTTGATTTTCATAAGTAACTATATTTCAACAAAATATAAAAAAATCAAACATAGATCAATTTTTCAAATAAATACAAAAAATATTCACAATATCTATATCAAAATATAGAAATTAAAAGAGACAAAATTCATAAATATATCAAATTTATGATCCATAATCCAAATGTATATTGATGGCTTTATAGTCAATGGCCCCAAATGAATGCAAAAAGCAAGTAAAGAAAAAAATTCTATTTACATAAAGTAAAAAAATCCTTGAGAAAACTAAGACAGACCCTCTTCCATGCCTCCTTATTTGGCTCCTAAAGTGCAACCTTTCTCCCTTGCTTCCACAGCCAAAGTATCCTATCATGTTACAAATAATAAATTAAAATCATACTCCAAATTTGTCGAACATTTTAGTCTCTAACAAATTTAATTTTCCAAATAGTCTTCATATTAATTTTTGTTTTGTAGCCAGAAAAATATGTATATAGAACTAAAATAGAAGATGGAACAACTACATACCATAATGTAATCTTTTTTAAGAAGGAAATCAATAAGGTGCAACAGAATGCCTTTAGAGTATTTAGGATGGCCTTGGATTCCCATGATGTGATCTCCATATCTAAACATCTCAATTCCAGCTTCTCTGACCAAGCAATCATCTCTGCCTTAGTTGGGAGCTCTTTTACCTAAAATAATTAAATCTCATAACATCATCAATTAATTATATTATAAAATCTTAGAGTAAACATATATAATTAGACACACATGCATGATGCAATAAGCATAAAAAACATAGATGAAGGAATGTCTTAACCTACATCAAAACCCAAAGAAATCAAATGTGTGATCTCGGATACTCATATAACAATGGCCAAAATAACTTAACATACTTATACTACATAGATAAAGGATGCTTTATACTCCTTCAAATTAACAACATTGCACTGCTACTCCAAACCACTCAAAGATATTCTAATAAAACATTAAAAATGGATCTCACTCACTAAAGCAAATTAGAAAACCCTAATGTGATTAAAAGAAGGTATATCCTGGCATAAAAACCAAGATTATCTTATAAAATTGAAAAATAAAATAAAATAAAAGTGTCATTCTATCCAAGATAAAAATTGTTCAACTCAGAAGCATGTTGCAATACCTGTGACAACAATAGCCTTACCACCATCTTTCCGTGAAGCATCATCAAAACTCTCCTTCAAACTATGCAATACTGGAGAAAGAGAGGAGGTGGAGCAGACATAATACAGGTTAACCACATGATGTAAAACAGAGAATCATAGAAAAGAATCTGCATAGTGAAAGGTCAAGATTCCAAAGAATGCTATTGCATTATCCTTAATTTTGAGAATAGAGCAACCCAAGCATAAAAAGCATGTGATGAATTCAATATGCATTAAACTCCACATCCTCTAGTGTGGACCATTCTCAATTAGAGTCAACACAATTCAATTGTTATGGGAAATAAAAAGAACGCACGCACATTGTTGGAATTAATAGCATCACTAATCAATTTATTAATTCGTTTGACTTGATAAAGTATTTTAAGTCACACTTGGCATAATATTGGCAATTAGAATATATTTAATCATTAAGCATTAGAGGGAGAACAATATTTGATTATTTTTAATCAACAATAATATAATAAGCAAATCAGAAATGGATCTCACTGAGTTTTCCTTCTTGTGAACAACAACAACTTCTACACCGTACGATAAAACGTAAACATGCCCCATATTCAATCATTTATTAACCAA
Organism: Arachis ipaensis; assembly: GCF_000816755.2. Taxonomy (NCBI): domain Eukaryota; kingdom Viridiplantae; phylum Streptophyta; class Magnoliopsida; order Fabales; family Fabaceae; genus Arachis; species Arachis ipaensis. The sequence goes on along the minus strand of NC_029785.2, from coordinate 39,970,264 downwards.
ATCCTTAGTATGATCTATACATAAAATTTAATTTTATGGACTGAGTATAATATTTTAATGATTAATTGCTTAATCCACCTCATCAGCAGCAGCTTTATCATTCTTAATAATTACAGTGACTTTTTCCCCATCATCAAGGTTTGGGACTTCATATCTAACAAAATTAGGACTATTGTTCCATATAATCAAAGGGTTCTCCTAAGTTGCATTTGATCCATTAACATTCTCCTTATTATTGAACCTTGTTTTCTGAGATAAACGCAATGGCAACAAACAAATCCATACAATTACAATAAAAGAATACTAAAATAAGTATAACAACCAAAATTAGGTGATTATGCAGACAATAACCAATAAAATTTGTAACTACACATTAACAACATTCTTTCTCAACAAACCATAGTACTCCTTAATCCTCATTTTCAACTAAAGAAACATCCAATTAATTAATTAGTTAATTAATAATCAGTATTAAGTGGCAAGTGGTGAATTCCTAATCTCTTAACTTCTTACCAACTGAGGCCAGGCATCAATGACACATGCTTCCATGGTGTTTAGCAAACACTCATATTTTCCACGCTGCACCAAGTCCTTCCTCAGATTGTATGCAACAACAAGAAGCAAAGTTTTGCAACAAAAATTGTATGCTTGTTTTTTGATTCGAAGTACAATTTCAAAATCAGTAAAAATAGAACTATTAATTACATATAGAAAATTGATCAAACATAGCAAAACTCAAATCGACGGGGAGAGAAGGAGAATACCTTCTTGTGACGGAGCAATAAGGAAAGGCGATGTGTGTTAGAAGCGGTAGCGGAGAGTGAGATTGAGATCTTGTTAGAGTGAGATTGAGATCGAGGTGAGAGAAATTATAAGAGCTTGACAGTGGGAAGAAGGTGATAGTCGGTGAGCCAGCGACAAAGAAGGTGAAAGACGGTGAGCCAGTGACGAAGAAGGTTGAAGGCTTCAGGCAGTAGACGACGAAGGTTGAAGGCTTCAGCCAGTGACCAAAAGAACCAAAGACGAAATTTTTTGTTTTGGTTGCTAGATCTGTTGCTAAACTAAAAAATAGCGACCGACTTCATTTTAGAAAAAAAAAATTAACGGTCGCCAAATCAGTTGTTATTAGTGACAATTTTCGTTCGTCGCTAAAATTGGCCGTTGAATAAAAATTATCGGCCGTTTTAGCGACTTTGGTCCTATAAATCTTATTTCGATTGCTAAATCAGTCGCTGTTAGCGATCAATTTTTTCGGTCACTATTCTAGTATTTTTTTGTAATATTTTAGTAGTATAATAATCAACCACCAAAATAATAAAATATGTTTTCAACAGAATAATAAATACTTTTTTCGACATTGTAATCAAACCTTCTTTGCAAAAATAATCCAATAAAACTTTTGAGGAACACAAAAGACTAACCACACCACTATACTTTTTGTAATTTTATTCTTAATTTTTTTATAAATATGAATCCTGTTCAATTATATTGTTTATAAAATTTATTATAATGATAACTAAATTGGATTTTATTTTTTTAT
>NC_029785.2:39966451-39968709 GCF_000816755.2 Arachis ipaensis | reverse complement strand
ATCCGTAATTTTACAAGGGTAACTAATTTCTAATATCTATATAGTATAATTGTTAATTATATATATACTATTAACACATAAAGTTAAATTGTAAACTATTACACACAATAATTTCTCTTTAGTGAAAGGTACATCTTTATAATGTCTAATTGTTAATTACTATCCTTTTTTTAAAAAAAAAAAAGCTCATTGAAAAAATATTTTATCAACATCATTAGCAAACATGTGAAAAGCCTGCGTTATAAATAATTATTTAACATGTTCACCAATAATTTTTCGTGTTTTTGTCATGCTTCAACGGACAGTTGTGCAGTAGGAAGTATATTTTTGTCTAAAAGGAAAAGCAGAAGCAAAAGTAGTAGCAGAAGCAAATAATTGTTTTGCATTTGGATAGATAATTATAAGGGTCCATCTAGTGTACAGATGTATTTTGGTACAGATTTACAGATTTTTGTTTTTATTTGGTTGTTTATTGATTTAAAAGCGTATCACTAAAAGTGTTGCTTAAAGAGAAAGTGTTACCATTAATCGTTAACTTGGCTCTGATACCAACTTTTTAAATTCAATAAAAAATGTCGACCATTTCTACCAGTATTTATAATTCTGATTTTATTTTTATAGTTTTTCAATCTTGTTTTAGTTTATAATATTCTTTTTTACATGGATTATTTTATATAAAATCTTTTATCTGTTTGTCTTTTTCTTTAATATAATTTCTTAAATCTTCAAAAACTTCTTTTATTTCTACACTTTCTGTTGTTTCTAAATATCTTTTTAATTTTTCAACTTCATTCTCCATTTTTTCTTTTAACAGCTTTAATTCTTTTAAGTCATAATATGGTTTTCCAAGCATTTATAAATTTTTTAAGTTTAACTCCAACTTGTTTATATTTATTCTTATTTCTATCCTTTTTATTATAAGGTCATCAATTTCGATCTGAAGATTATTTAATTCCCTTTTATACTCCTTTATTTTACTTTTTAATCTATTTGTTAAAGCATAATTTATTGCATATGTAATTGAAAATGGTTCATCATCTTGTTCTATTAGATTCTTTCTATGAAATTTATAAGCCAAACTTATAGATCTTCCAAGATTTTCAGTTGATAAAGGTATAGCATATCCAAGATGGGCATTAAATTTAACATTTACGTTTGCCAAATTTCCATGAACAATTCCAATTATTTGATCTATTGGGTCATCTGTAACACCCTAACTACCAAAGCTCACGCTTCCGGCTGCGTGACTCTGATAGCTCGGACATTACGACGACACTTATACTATTTAATACTAAAATATGAGCCTGTTTAAAACTTTAAGTCGCAATACCGATCCAAAAATACTTTCATCCGATATCATACATCCATAAATACCATACAACTTACAAAACTCATAAAGAGTACATCCATATATATATATACATACATATATATAAGTAATATTACAACCATAATCCAATACAATTCCTATCCCTCTTACAAATTATATCAAGATAAAGGCGAGGGTACAATAAACCATAGCTAAAACAATACAGAGCGTCACAACAATAATTAAATAAGCTCTTCGTAACTTCTGCGCCCATATCCTAAAAGGGGAAAAATGTAGGGGGGGTGAGAACATCATCCTCGAAAGGGTTCTCAGTAGAGGGTTTTTAGGAATTACTGTAATAGGATACATGAAGATAACCGCACCAGTGATTAATAACCGTCTCATGCCTCTTTTCAAAAACAATGGTTTACAATGAAAGTAAAGTCGGAAATCTTTTCTGAAAGAGGAACCGTTCAATTCTCAAAAACTCAAAAGCCTTTCAAAAGGATTTATCTATGCTGAACCAAAATAGCCTTTCATATTTTTTTTCCAAACCAGAGACACACAAAACCAAAACCAACCATCGGTTCATCTCATTTCAACCACGGCCCTAGGCCCAAACAATCCAACCATCAACCAATCACCACAGTCCAACAGAGCCCCAGTAGCAAACACAAATAGGAAGATGCAAGCACAAACATCCATCGGTTCATCTCATTCCAACCACGGCTCTAGGCCCAAACAATCCAACCATCAATCAATCACCACAGTCCAACAGAGTCCCAGTAGCAAACACAAATAGGAAGATGCAAGTACAAACAAACAGTTATTGCGAGTAGAACAATTAGCAATTAATCACATAGGCACACCAAGTATAATATGCACACCCAAACAATGTCACATAGATGCATATGATGCATGCCTATCCCTAGTGGCTGATGATATCATA
>NC_029785.2:39965010-39966015 GCF_000816755.2 Arachis ipaensis | reverse complement strand
AGCCATAAATCAATATCTTACACAGCCATTCCGGCTCACGGTTCAATCCAGAACCAGCCATTATTCATAATCATACACAGCCATTCCGGCCCATAACAAAACAGCACTTTCACTATTCAACATCATCGAATTCATAAAACCGGCATTTAAGCCTCAAATCACTTTTCTCAAGCCATTTCACTTTGAAATCAAATTTCAACCCTTTTCAGCCTTGGCTTTAAAGATCTCATTTCTCAAATCATCTCAGGCTCATAAGCCAAATTTACTCAAAGTAAGTTCCCTTTTTAAAATAAAGCCGCTCTCGGCATCCTCTTTCCAAGACTTCCAAAACCATGGAAAGTTAAAGATTCAATTTGGGAACAATCAAAATCACCCATTCCACAATGGGATTTTATAACAAAATTTCTCGGTAGAGTCCCAAGTCTTTAGGGGAGAACAACATAACTCATTTCGCCAAATTCATTTAAAATCATTAAAACATTGGCTTTCTGATTTGAGTAAGAAAATAGGATCTAAGCCAAACCGAGTTATGTAATCATTTACTTCTTTCAAAGCCGTTTCCTTTACTTAGGCAAAACCAACTTCAACCTCCATGATAATTCTAGAACATTTCAACTGTTTAAAATTGTTTTAGTCTTGCAAGAATTCAGAATTCAAAGAGTACTTAAAACCTTTCTCAAAACATTTCAAAATGAAACTTGTCAATAGACATTCAGGTTCTTTCAAAGTCATTGAAACTTCTTTAATTGAAACCCCCAAGTCAAATTCAAAGGCATAAACCCTTTTCACATCCAAACAGCTTTAAAATACAAGTTTTATCTAAATAACCTTCTCCTGAAAGAGATACAATGCCTTTCTTAAGAAACAAGACTAAATCACAATTTTCTCTTTATTAATTCATTTCGAAAGCATGAATCATCCTCTTCTCGATAATTCAAATAAAATAGTAGAAGTCTTTAACTCATCATTTTCCAGACAACATTTCAATAAAGACTTGGATTTTAT
>NC_029785.2:39959905-39964981 GCF_000816755.2 Arachis ipaensis | reverse complement strand
TTGTCTTCTTCCTTCATCATGTGAGTTGATTCCGTTTCATTATTGCTTTCTTCAGATATCTCTGAGGCACATAGCTGGCACTTATGGTCTTCTCTGTCTTTTATTAGATAGCAAAGATTCCTCTTTATCCTTTTAGGGAGCTTTTCTAAAAGTCCAGATAAGTTGTAGAATGCTGATTCAAATTCCACCAAGAGTCTCATCTCTCTTTCTTCAATTTCATTTCTTTTACTGGACACAAGCAGAGTATTTCTACTTTTATAATTAATCCTTGTATGAGATTCCTTCGTTATTTTTTGAGTTCTTTCGAAGACCCTTGCTAATGTGCTGGCTAGCCTTCCTTCATGACTGTAAATTGTTAAATCTTGAATTTGATCAATTGGTTGAAAATTTCCTGGGAAGACGGACATGAATATTACTTGGTGTGCTGGAACCAAGCATTCTTCTTCTTCTTCATTAAAAATAGGTTGACTGTTCGTAAATTTTAGGGATATATCCCTTGGATTTACATTGTCAATCATATTTTTAAATCTCTTTACTGCATCAACGAATCCTGCAGGAAACTCACTAATAATTTTTAGATCATTAAAAATTAAAATTGTATCAATTAATCCATACTGGAAAAACTGATAGGTGTCAGATGGGGAAGCATCTGGAAAGATAACCAGCTTTGTTAGCTGTTCTTTGACAACAGGATAATATTCCAAAATTGCCCTTTTTTCTTCAGTCCAATTCAGGACTATGTTAAGGGTTTCTCTGAGATTAGATCTACAGACCCTTTTCTTTTCCTTAATTTCAGCCCTTGTAGGAATGTTTCTTATTATCCCTGTTCTCTGGGTTTGAATTGGAGCTTTATCTGCTCTTTTTAGGGTTTGCTCTGGATGGAGAGCTTCATATTCCTTGAAGGATTTCTTTGCCTCTTCCAGTGTTAGGAACCCTCCTTTATGAATTATCTTTGATTGATGTGTGAATGGTGCTGCTTTTTCCCAGGCATCATATACTCCTTTCATGGGGCCATTATAAATTACATAATATTTTTTATCTTGGGTGGATTTTTTAATGATTTTAGTAATTATTTTATTTTCTGAAATTTTTTCTTCACTTGATTTGTCCACCATGCTTAGCTGGCTGAACTCTGATGGTTTTGCTTGTTGTGTTGATTTCATTGCTTCAATGGCCGTCTTTAGAGATTGGATCTGTGTCCTTATTTGCTGACAATGCTTGCATTTTTCGAGTTCTTGCTCATATTTTTGAATTTCTTGATCTAATGCGTTGTAGACGAACTCCATTCTTTTGTTAATGTATCTCCAATAACATTTTTGTCACCCTTAATATATTCAATTTTTATTGGATATTGTAACAAAAATAATTGCCATTTTACCAATCGTCCATGTTTATAATTAACTTTTAAATTATATCGTATGAAACCTGTTAGGTAACTTGAATCTGTCCTTAATGTAAATTCTCTGGGTAGTAAATCAATTTTCCATTTCTTAAGAGATTTAATTGTTGCTAGAGTTTCCTTTTCATGAGTGGTATATCTCTGTTCTGTTGGAGTAAAAGTCCCTGAAATATACCTGCAAAGTAATTCCTTTGGGGAATATTTAGAATCTAGTGATTCTTTTTCTTGTTCCAAACTTTTTATAGCTTTTTTAGCTTTTAGACATCTTGACCAGGTTATGTCTGAAGCATCTGTTTCTACTATTAAGTAGTCATTTTCTTCTAGAATATAAAGTTATGGAAGTTTTTCACATAATTCTTTAATTCTTTGAATTTGCATACTATCTTTTTCATCCCATTTCCATTCTTTTTTAGTACTTATTTTTGGAAATAAGCTTTTAGTGTATTCTGTTATATTTTTTAAAAATCCTTGATCAGAAATATAATTTATACACCCTAAAAATCTTTGTAATTATTTTCTATCTTCTATTTTATTAGGAAATAAATTTACCTTTTCTAGAACATTTGGTTGAAGTTTTAGCTTTCCTTGAGTGGATAGAATTAATCCAAGAAACTCTATTTCTTGTTTTGCTATTCTTGCTTTCTTTTTGCTAAGAACTAAACCTTTTTCTTTACATCTCTCTAAAACTATTAATAATTTTTGAAGATGATCTTCTTTATCCTATTTTGTAAAAATTAGTATATCGTCAATGTATACTAAAACAAATTCATTTAGCTTTTTTAGATTTTCTTCCATAAATCTTTGGTAAATACCTATGGCTTGTTTTAATCCGAAGGTAATACATTCCATTCATAGAGCAACACACTTGTTGATTCTTTTGTTGGGCAAGTAAAAGCAGTTAATTTCTTTGTTTCTTCGTCTAAACGAAGTTGCTAATATCCTGATTTTGCATCAAGAGATGAAAACCAAGTTGCTCCTTTGATTTTTTTCTAAAATAGAATCTTTTCTTGGAAGTTTATGAGCATCACCAATAGTTGCTTCATTCATCTTCTTATAGTTAATAACCATTCTTCGTTTTCTCCTTTTAATTTCATTATTGTTTTCGACATAAAAGGCTGGAGCCGCATGAGGACTTTTACTTAATCTTATAATTCCTTTTTCCAAAAGATCTTTACATTCTAATGAGAACTCTTCTCTATCTCTTGCAGAATAAGGAATTTTATTTGGAACATTTATCTCTTTTGTAGGATCTTTTAATTTAATGCTTACTAATTCGTTATTTGTATTTTTAATATCTAAAGGATTTTCAGCACAAATTTCATCCAAAAGTTCTTCTATCTTTATTTCAAGATTATTTTTTGGGATATTTATCTGAAAGTATAAATTTAAATAACATACCTCTAATATAGAAAATATTTTAAATTTTAAGATCTTATCTATAGTAGTAGTTGGTATTTTTATACGTTTTGATTTTTGATTTATTGAAGAATCGTGTGGAGCTTTTAAAACTATATATGTTAATTCTTGAATGAATGGATGATATAGCTTTAAAAAGTTATTTCCTATGATAAAATCCAGTCCAGAGTCTAACATATATATAGATGGAACAATGAACCTATAATTTTGAATAAAAATTTCAGCCATCTCTGCTTTTTGGTTAATTTTATGTATTGATTTGTCAGCTATTCTAACTCTTAATGGTTTCTTTAATTTTTTCCAATCAAGTTTTATATTTGTACTAGCAAAGCATTGTGTTGCTCCAGTATCTATGAAAGCATTTATAAACTTTTCTGATATTTTTATAGTAATAAATGTGGCATTATTACTCAGTCTCTGAGTCTGTTTCTGAGACATATTCAAAAATATAGTCTAGGTTATCATCAGATTCTTCTAATGGTTCCATGAAACAAGACTTAGCAATTTCTATTTGTTTGATAAGATCCTTTTTATCCTTCTTTTTTGGACATTCATTTGCATAGTGTCCTTCTTCTTGGCAATACCAACACTTACAATTTTTTTTTTTTATTTGGGCAATAGTCATTTTTTTGTCTTTTATTTTTATTGTTATTTCTCTTCCTAAAATACCTCTTTTTTCTTCAGTTTGGATAGTATTTTCTTTTTCTAAATTGATATTTTCTTTTTCTTTGAAAATTTTTATTAAGACCATATTTTTGAGGTATCTCTTCATTATCCTGACAGCAAATTCTAATTATATTTGCAAATCTTTTTTGAGTTGCTTTTTGCATACAACGTTCTTTTATTTCCTCTCTTATTACAGAGGTTGCTCCACCAAAATTATTTTCAATTGTCCCTCTATTTATTTCTCTTATAAATCTTCCCATTATAAATTCATTAGCAGGATATGGAAGTTTTGTTATATACATACTAAGATAATGATTTTTATCTTCTTCTTTTAATTTGTAATAATGTATTCTATATTCACATATATAAGACTCCACATTACATAAATCATATATCTAAATATTAGCTAAATGGTTTTTTGCTTCTTGATATTCTTTATATAGAATCATCATTATATATAATATCTTATCATAAGCTGTTGTTTTTGTTGCTAATTCTTCTATTATTTGGTTTTCTATTGATATCATATAATCCCTTACAGTTCCTTTGGTATGAAATCCTATGTAATTCCAAATATCTCTTCCAGATAATTCGTTAAGTTTTGGATTAGTAAAGGCTTCTAATAAAAAGGAATTTAACCAGTTTTCGAAAATTTCTTTTTCATTTAAATCGAGCATTCTTTCTCCTTCCATTTCCTGGATTTTAGGAACGTATTTTGATGATATTTTTGTATATTTTGAATCTTTATTTATAAACCCTTTTTTTAAAAGCATAATTATCAAAACCTGTCTCCCATTTAAATTGAGATTGATTATCCTTAGATGTTCCAGCTTCATTTTTTTACTTGTATTGGAATTGCTGGTTCTTCGTCACTTGAATAATCTAGGATGTGTTCTTCATTTTCTATATTTTCAGAATTTACTAATTCTTCTTCTATTTGAAATCCATGTTCCATAATATTATTTTCTTGAGCCATTTTTAATTGTTTAAAAAGCATTGTAACTTCTTCTAATTTTTCTTCAATATTCATAATTTTAGTGGTGGTTTTACTTTTAAATCTGTTATGTTGATTATATTTTGAAATTTTTCTTCTTTGGGATTCTCTTTTTCCTTATTTCTTTGAAATTTTATAGATACTAATATTTCTTCAAGCATATCTACTATAGAATTTAATTGTGGGTTAAAAGTGTGATAAAGATGTGGGGAATCATTTCTATGGTAACATTTTTTAGAAATTCCGTGTGAAAAATAAATTTTTTTAGGTTTTTGAAGTCCTTCAATAAAACTTATAGTAAAATAAAGATTTTGAGAAAAATCATTTTGTATTGATTTTAAGAATTCGGTGTCATTACAGTTAACATTAGTTAAAATCATTAATTTTTGATCTATTAATTTTGGTAACTTAATTATTTCTTCTCTTAAATCTTCTAATTTACTTTTTTCCATTTGGTGACGCTTTTCTTTTTGAAGAGCTACGGTTTTAAATGAAAAGTGTGGCTTTAGAAAGTGTGGTTTAAGTAAGCAAATTTTTAAATCTGTATGACTTTTGCTCTGTACCCTATAATTCACTTAATTATAAAAGTGATTCTTATCGG
>NC_029785.2:39955558-39959857 GCF_000816755.2 Arachis ipaensis | reverse complement strand
ATAAAATATGTGAATATATATATTGAAATTACTTCTATATATAATTTTAAACCTTAAAACGAAAATGATAAATGACGCTCCTCATATTAATTTGAATATATATATATCTGAGTGACTGAACAAGAAAAAGGAGGAACAACTTGTTTTAATTTAAGAAAAAGCTCACATCACACTACTATGAAATATTGGTTCCACCACTACATCATCAAGAGTTGTTTTAAATTTTATAATCAACCTAAAGTGCAGCTTTTACAATCAACAACTTCAAATTCAAAATATTATCATCATTTTGTTTTGTATTAAAATATCAAATAGAATAAACAAATATTATTGCTTTTTTGTTTGCATCTTACAATTAGTAATGTATGTTTTCTTTGTTCGGCAATTATAAAATGTTCAATGACTTATTAGCAGGGTCCGCACAGCAAATTAAGTAGTTAACTATGGAAAATGCACACCATTTAAATGGCAGACAAAATATCTCCCTGTAGATTTGCCACCATATACATTGTTCACTACCGGCTACTTGTCAATGTTAAAAACACATTGTTCATTACCGGCTACTTCCATTTTATATAAACAAACGAAAATATATATTACCACTACCGTACCGGGAGAAAAAGCCAAAGACAACTATCATAAACAGTACATGATGAAATTTTATTGCTACTAGGTAGCAATCACGCAAGATGATACGATTTTGTGAAATAGTTTTTTGCTTTTGTTTTCTGTGTTTTTTTTTTTATTGTAAAGATTCTATATTAAATAATACATGATGAAATTTTATTGCTATTAGGTAGAAATCACACATGTAACACCCTAACTACCAGAGCTCACACTTCCGGCTGCGCGACTCTGATAGCTCGGACATTACGACGACACTTATACTATTTAATACTAAAAATATGAGCCTGTTTAAAACTTAAAACCGCAATACCGCTCCCAAAAATACTTTCGTTCGATAACGTACATCCATAAATACCATACAACTTACAAAAACTCATAAAGAGTACATCCACATATATACATACATATATATATATGAACAGAATTAACAAAGCAAGAAAAATTGCTCAATCTAGTTAACTTCCAATTTGAGAATTGTCAATCGAAAACCAATCCCTGGCAACGGCGCCATAACTTTGATGCGCATAAACTAGTTATGCTACGATTTAGGAAATTGCACGATCGGCAAAATTCCTTCCGGCAAGTGCACCGGTTATCGTCAAGTAAAAACTCACAATAGAGTGAGGTCGAATCCCACAAGGATTGGTTGAGTGAGCAATTCGGATTAGAAGTGTGTTCTAGTTGAGCGGAATCAAGATTTAGATGAGAATTGCGGAATGTAAAATTGGCGGGAAACGTAAATGACAAGAAATTTAAATGGCGGAATCTTAAATTGCATGAGGTAAAGAGCAGAAGCTAAATTGCTGAAATTAAAGGGAATGGGGGTGATTGCATGAATTTAATTGCAGAATATAAAGAGAAAGTGGAAATCAGAAATGGGGAATTCATTGGGTGTTAGGAGATATTGGTTTATCTCTTCCTCAACTAATGCGTTCATTGAATTTTGCTTGGCAATCTTATGTGATTGGATCCCAATCCCTTGGCTCATCAATTCTCTCTAAAAACAAACAAATTCCCAATCCCTTGGTTTAAATGTTCATAAGAAGAGATGATGCTCTATCACTGATTATACCACACAATTTCATGAACCACAATTTGGTAGGATTACATGTCACAATATCCATCCAAACCCCAATCCAATTCATTGTGAGAAAGCTTCTCTAGCATGAATCCTCCATTCCTTTCCCAAGGTTCCGAAGGATTCCAATTATGGGTAATTTCTTTCCCAAGACAACTACCCAATGGAATTAGATCGAGAAGCTTTCTAACAAAATTCAAGAGAAAAGATTGAAGAAGAAGATAAACTATTATTGATTCATTGAATTACAATAGAGCTCCCTAACCCAATGAAAGGGGGTTTAGTGATCCATGCTCTGAAATTCAATTACAAAGAAAAGAAAACTAGCTAATGAAAAGGTAAAAGGTTAAAGTTAACTTAAATTCTATCCTATTTTTACACTTTCTATATTGAGCTTCTGTTGAGTTTCTTGGGCTTTGAGGCCTCTCCATGCTTTATTATTTTGTATTGAACATTTTTATACTACTGCTTTAACTCATGTTGAACGTTTTACTGTAGAGTATACAGATGAGTGACTTTGCGAGCTCTGTGAGGGTTTCAACACAAGTTCATGACCTAAAACAATGTAGTACAAAAAAAAGTCAAAGATCGGGAGCAGTGAAGGATCCAGAAAATTTTGATAGTGGGGGGCGAAATATATAACATGATAATAATTTTTATAATAAAAATATTATGTTTACATAAAAAAAATTAGCTATTAAATTATCTACTATAAATTTGAGTATAAATACATATATTAACTTATTTTTAATGTGTATTTTGTATTTTAAAATTTTTATTTTAAAATTTATTCTGTACAAGTAATTATTTTATGTATATATAGCATAATTGTTGTTATAATTATATTTTGTTATTGTAAAATATAATTAGATTTTAAAATATCTAATTACAAATTAAAATATTAAAATAGTAATTTAAATAATAACACATAATTTAAAATTTAATTTTTTATATTTCGTATTTTGAAACCTTGACAATATAATCAAAATGTCTTTTTTCTTTGTATATGTCGTTAAACAATCATTTAAAACTCAACTTTCATACAATTAGCTCTTTGATGATATTCATAATTGAAAAAATTCATTCAATTAGTGTAGTTATTATGAAAAAAACTAAAGCTAATTTCAAAAGAAGAAACACAAATAAATAGATAATATTCTTTCGAGTCGATTTCTAAGAAAGAACACCAATCTTATTTAAATTTAAAAATTGATAATTATAATAGACATCTAATATGAAGTTCTCAAATTGACTATCAAGTGTCGAAAATTGAATAAAAAATTATTGTGGGGTCAAATTTAATAATTTAGTGGGGGCAAATAAATATTATTATTATATACTACTCAATAAAATTTCAAATTTTAGTGGGGCGCTTGCCCTACAACTATAAGAGTGGATCCGTCCCTGCAGAGAGTTAATATTTAAAATGATCTCCGAAATTTGACTACCGACTCAATTTGACCCTCTAATTTTTAATTGACCCAATTTATACTTTAAAATTTTAAGACGTGTGATAATGTGGCACCCAAACCTCACCACATGCCTCTCCTTCTTCCGCTTACCATCGCCATAATCACCTCTCCTTTACCAATACTCTCTCCCCCAACAAACAATAACATTCACAACCCACCAACACTCACACATTTCTACCGCCATAGTTTTGAAGAGCATAACACCTACATTCATCATTCCTTCATAACTGTAAGCAAACAGTAAACCAATGAATGTGACATTGTTAGGGGCAATACCATGAACTACAATTTGTGAAAAGAGCTGCAATGCTTGTTTATCGTGACCATTCATCGCCATGCCGCAAATAACGGCACCCGAAGACATAACATCCTTATGCACAATCATGTTGAAAATCTTGAATCCAATTTTCATGTAACCACACTTAGTATACATGTTGAGCAATGCATTCCCAATGTTACTATCAATTACAAGGTCACACCTGGATCAATTATGTCACTCAGCCCTTCAAGCAAGCAAGGCCCATCAACAACACCAAATCAAGGCCACAAGAATCATCTAGAATAGTTTATTTTCATTTGATTGTAATTTGCTTTGAATTTCATTTTCATTTTGTAATTTAGGGAGCCTATTTAAAGGCCTTAGTTTCTGTTTTTAAAGAGGGGGGGATTGAAGGGGAATCCAGCCCCTGATGGGGACCTTGGACTTTTACTTTCACTTTTAGCTAGTTTTCTTTTTCTTTGTAATTGAATTCAGAGCTATGATTCACTAAACCCCCTTTCATTGGGTTAGGGAGCTCTATTGTAATTCAATGAATCAATAATAGTTTATCTTCTTCTTCAATCTTTTCTCTTGAATTTTGTTAGAAAGCTTCTCGATCTAATTCCATTGAGTAGTTGTCTTGGGAAAGAAACTACTCATACTTGGAATCCTTCGGAGCCTTGGGAAAGGAATGGAGGATTCATGCTAGAGAAGCTTTCTCACAGTGAATTGGATTGGGGTTTGGATGGATATTGTGACATGTAATCCTACCAAATTGTGGTTCATGAAATTGTGTGGTATAATCAGTGATCAAGCATCATCTCTTCTTATGAACATTTAAACCAAGGGATTGGAAATTTGTT
>NC_029785.2:39946692-39954358 GCF_000816755.2 Arachis ipaensis | reverse complement strand
GGATCCAATCATATAAGATTGCCAAGCAAAATTTAATGAATGCATTGGTTGAGGAAGAGATTTACATGTTTTGATTCGGAGATTTCAATATCTCCTAAACCCAATGAATTCCCCATTTCTGATTTCCACTTTCTCTTTAAATTCTGCAATTCAATTCTTGCAATCATCCCCATTCCCTTTTAATTTCAGCAATTTACATTCTGCTCTTTAATTCATGCAATTTAAGATTCAGCCATTTAATTTTCTTGTCATTTACTTTTCCCGCCAATTTTACATTCCGCAATTCTCATCTCAAATCTTGATTCCGCTCAACTAGAACACACTTCTAATTCGAATTGCTCACTCAACCAATCCTTGTGGGATTCGACCTCACTCTATTGTGAGTTTTTACTTGACGACGATAACCGGTGCACTTGCCGGAAGGAATTTTGCCGATCGTGCAATTTCCTAAATCGTAGCATAACTAGTTTATGCGCATCAACCACCCATTGTCCCAAATTTAAAGCACCCTCAAAAGCACCCTTACCAATTGCACTCGTCTTTGTGTTCCTATTAAGAGGGATCTAAAGTGTGGTGTTGTATTTTTTTTTCTTTTCTATTTCTCTTTAATTTGTTAATGTTAGTGATTGTTAATGTTGTTTGTTTGGGAGGGAGGATGTTGGTAGAGAAAAGATGGTAATGGTGATGGTGATGGTGATGGTGAAAAAGAGAAAGATTAGATAATAAAAAAGCTCTTTATAAGTGGCGTTGAAAATGTGTGGGTGTTGGTGGATTGTGAATGTTGTTGTTTGTTGGGGGAGGGAGGGTGTTGGTAGAGGGGAGGTGGTGATGACGATGGTAAAAGGAAGAAGGAGAGGCATGTGGTGAGATTTGGGTGCCACGTCATCACTCTGGTGACAGAATTAAACGGAAGAGTCAATTTGAGCCACGTCTTAAAATTTCAGGGTATAAATTAAGTCAATTAAAAATTAGAAGATCAAATTGAGTTGGTGATCAAATTTCGGGGATCATTTTGAATATTAACTCATCATGCAAGATGATACGATTTTGTGAAATAATTTTTTGCTTTTATTTTTTATGTTTTTTTTAATTGTAAAGATTCCATATTTAACTCATGAATTCGTTCTTTAAAGTTACAATAAGTAAGTTCATAAAATAGAAATTGAGACAAGCAATTCAGATTTTGGATAATCAATTTTATTTCATATATATGTGTGTCAATTTTATTTCATATGTGTGTGGAAGTTTATATTAAAGAATGATGGAGAAGTATTGAATTGAAAAGAGAGATTTACATGTAGTTTTTATTGACGAGCAAAAACTCTAAATAATCCAATAAATATTTTAAAAGATAGTGAGTTTCCTAATAAAAAAAAAATTTATTTTTGGTTTTGATCTTTAATTTTGTGAGATTGATTAGTCTTCTATCAATGATCTCTTTTAAGTTAACAAAACATGATTACATAGCATGTTAAATTATTAATTTATTCATTAAATACTTGTTTAAATTGATAAATTAAGAACTCCCCTAACCCAAGCTCTGTTAATTCTTCAATAATTTTGTAGAATGCAAGTTGCTAAGAAGACTATTATTAAGTTTTGAATTTTTGACAAGCACGTTTGATGATAGTTGTCAATTTTCATCATGTCAAGTATTTACTTCGCTTAGTCAAATATATAGTAGGATGCTTATATTTCAGACGTTCGAGCTTGAACTCAGTTGAGAACACATTTGCACATGGATTTTTAAAAATGATTTATTAATTTAGTAGGTGTTCTTAATTAAATATCCTTTTAAATATTAAATAAAAGTTTACTAAAAATATAGATTAAGTAAACATGTTTTTAAATGTTTTAAGAGTATATATATTTTTAGCTTTTTTTCTTTTTCTTAGAAAAATTATTAAGATATTATATTACTAGGATTATATTGAGTGTTAAGTGTACGTAATTTAATTTAAACCTTCATTGTTTTTTCTGCAAATTCAGATATATTTAAACAGTGTGTGTGGCAATTACAAGTGAGAAGCATAGCATTGCTGCAATGCACCAGAAGGCGCACAATACTGACAGTGTAATAAGGCCACCGTCAGAGTCAGGCTTGAATAAATCTGCAAGTTTAACCTCTAACAACCATGGTTTTTGATTGCGGATGGCGACTTATGGCGGTGAGGCAAAAATCCGTCATAAAATTATAGTGGATAGTGTTGAAAAAAATGGCGAAAATAGTGGATTACCTAAAAAATACATATATATGTACAAAAAAATATGCAAAAAAATTACAAATATAATAAACTATAAAATCTATTTATATAAATAATTTTTTAGTCATAAAGTATCCAATTAATGTAGCAAATATAGTAGCAAATTTTGCAAATAAACATAACATCAAGTTCAAATCGTAACTCAAAAGTCATAAGAAAGCCATAAAACAGAAGATATAAAACATAAAAACTATAAAACATCTAAATTCTATCTCTCATCAACTTCATCCAAATTAACACGATTATTATCGTGTCCCTCTGCCCCCTCATCATCCTCTGATTCAGTATCGTTAAATTGAATCTCCTCTTCTTGTTCTTCTTCATTTTCAGAATCCTCTTCATCTTCAAATTTTGGTTCTTCTTCCTCTTCCATAATTATTTCCTTTTCTTTTCCTTTTTTTGAAGCCTTAAACCCACTTGGTCCACCCTTTGCACCATCCCTTAAACCCACTTGGTTCTTCTTTATTTTATGGTCCACCCTTTGTACCCCATTGCTTCAAACACAAGGTTCCAACTCAAAGTGTTGTCATCTTGATGAACCAAATTAGCATCATCATCCACATTATCATCATCTCGAAAGGTGGCAGTCCCAATTTCTCCAACTAGCCACTCATTACACTCATCAATGTCATTGAGTGCAATAGGGTCAACTTCATCTTTAAGGTTGTACCTCTCGATGAGTTGTTGGTTATACTTTTTGAAGACCAAACTCTCAATCATTTCATGATCAAGCCTATTTCTTTTTTTAGTAAGAATATACTCAAATATACTCCAATTACGCTCACATCCTGAAGCCCTACAAGTCAAGCTTAAGATCTTGATAGCAAGGTCTCGCATGTTTGGAACTTCATGCCCATATGTCTGCCACTAAAATGCTATAAAATTAAAATAAATTTGTCTAAGATTTTAATCAAACTAAATTTATAAAGCTTTGTAAAATTTATAACAATCTTACCAGGTGAAATCTTTTTCCTCTGAGATTTTGCAAAATCTGATCCAAAAAGCCCATAGCCTGTCTTGTATAGTGCTTGCTCCTCCAATATCTTTTGTTGTACAGCTTGACTTGGCACCAATCTAGTGATTCACTCAAACCACCCCTTTGTAACTTCTAAATCCAGCTCAATGCGAGGGTTGTCATAAAATAACTCGGGATTTAGAAAATGACCAGCTGCATGCAATGGACGATGAAGTTGGCAATTCCATCTGTTGTCAATGATTTTAAAAATATCATTGTACCTGCTCTCATCATTTGAAAATGTTTTCATGATGCATTTCTTTTCCTTCTCCATTCATCATAAATATATCCCATTGGTAGCTTCTTGTTCCCATCAACAAGTCTAAGCACCCAGTTTCTTAGAAAAATTATTAAGATATTATATTACTAGGATTATATTGAGTGTTAAGTGTACGTAATTTAATTTAAACCTTCATTGTTTTTTCTGCAAATTCAGATATATTTAAACAGTGTGTGTGGCAATTACAAGTGAGAAGCATAGCATTGCTGCAATGCACCAGAAGGCGCACAATACTGACAGTGTAATAAGGCCACCGTCAGAGTCAGGCTTGAATAAATCTGCAAGTTTAACCTCTAACAACCATGGTTTTTGATTGCGGATGGCGACTTATGGCGGTGAGGCAAAAATCCGTCATAAAATTATAGTGGATAGTGTTGAAAAAAATGGCGAAAATAGTGGATTACCTAAAAAATACATATATATGTACAAAAAAATATGCAAAAAAATTACAAATATAATAAACTATAAAATCTATTTATATAAATAATTTTTTAGTCATAAAGCATCCAATTAATGTAGCAAATATAGTAGCAAATTTTGCAAATAAACATAACATCAAGTTCAAATCGTAACTCAAAAGTCATAAGAAAGCCATAAAACAGAAGATATAAAACATAAAAACTATAAAACATCTAAATTCTATCTCTCATCAACTTCATCCAAATTAACACGATTATTATCGTGTCCCTCTGCCCCCTCATCATCCTCTGATTCAGTATCGTTAAATTGAATCTCCTCTTCTTGTTCTTCTTCATTTTCAGAATCCTCTTCATCTTCAAATTTTGGTTCTTCTTCCTCTTCCATAATTATTTCCTTTTCTTTTCCTTTTTTTGAAGCCTTAAACCCACTTGGTCCACCCTTTGCACCATCCCTTAAACCCACTTGGTTCTTCTTTATTTTATGGTCCACCCTTTGTACCCCATTGCTTCAAACACAAGGTTCCAACTCAAAGTGTTGTCATCTTGATGAACCAAATTAGCATCATCATCCACATTATCATCATCTCGAAAGGTGGCAGTCCCAATTTCTCCAACTAGCCACTCATTACACTCATCAATGTCATTGAGTGCAATAGGGTCAACTTCATCTTTAAGGTTGTACCTCTCGATGAGTTGTTGGTTATACTTTTTGAAGACCAAACTCTCAATCATTTCATGATCAAGCCTATTTCTTTTTTTAGTAAGAATATACTCAAATATACTCCAATTACGCTCACATCCTGAAGCCCTACAAGTCAAGCTTAAGATCTTGATAGCAAGGTCTCGCATGTTTGGAACTTCATGCCCATATGTCTGCCACTAAAATGCTATAAAATTAAAATAAATTTGTCTAAGATTTTAATCAAACTAAATTTATAAAGCTTTGTAAAATTTATAACAATCTTACCAGGTGAAATCTTTTTCCTCTGAGATTTTGCAAAATCTGATCCAAAAAGCCCATAGCCTGTCTTGTATAGTGCTTGCTCCTCCAATATCTTTTGTTGTACAGCTTGACTTGGCACCAATCTAGTGATTCACTCAAACCACCCCTTTGTAACTTCTAAATCCAGCTCAATGCGAGGGTTGTCATAAAATAACTCGGGATTTAGAAAATGACCAGCTGCATGCAATGGACGATGAAGTTGGCAATTCCATCTGTTGTCAATGATTTTAAAAATATCATTGTACCTGCTCTCATCATTTGAAAATGTTTTCATGATGCATTTCTTTTCCTTCTCCATTCATCATAAATATATCCCATTGGTAGCTTCTTGTTCCCATCAACAAGTCTAAGCACCCAAACAAGAGGGCTCATGATCTTAAGGGTGTACTTGACATGATTCTAAAAGGGGGGCATGATAACAATCTTTGTTGCCTGATGAGGAGAATTAGTGCCGGTCTAGAATTTCTCAATATGAAAAGAACTTCTTCGTTGCAAGCATAGCCTAGACCGACAAATAACCCTCCATCAAAGTTTAAAATAGAGACGTCACAATTCAAACTAAAATAACCGGGAGAAGAATCTCGGGTCGTCTTCTCTAGGAACTAGTGACCACAAGTGCATAAGTTTGGTTGGGAAATCGGGGGTTTCAATAATGAAGCAAACAATGAAAGGAATTAAAGAACAATCAAAATTGCAATTAATGAACTAATAAATGAATTAAAGAGCTATCTATGTAGTATGAACAAGTAAAGCTTAAAATGATTGAATTATGGTTCAAAACATAAATGGTTGCCTTGGCTTGGGTTGAGTTAGGGAATCCTTTTCTTGTCATAACCACAACTATGATAATTATAATGGATTAACTCACCTAGTCAACATTTAACATCGAAGAGTAAGTCAAGTGAGCATAGTTGTTCTTAATCCATAAATCCTAGCTAACTTACTAATTACCTTAGTAAAAAGCTAGTGTTAGTGGAAACAAGCATAACTAACAATCCAAGAATTATTACTAAATGTCAAACATTATGACTCTAGTAACCCATATACTCATTTCCCCAAGCCAATGAGTGGAAATCTACCTCATAATCAAAATTGGCATTTCAATAAACACATGGTAGGCATATTCATAAAACATGGCAAAATTGCAAAACTACTCAAAACTATGAATAACCAAAGAACAAAGTCAACAATGGCAACTCAAACAAATATATAATAACCACTAAACATCAAAATTATCAACTAAAACTCAAAATTGCAAAAGTATATATGTATTGATGAAGTGAATTAAAATATATAAAAGTGTAGAACATGTAGTGCAATTAAAGAGAAAATTAAGAAATACTTAAAATGAAAGCAAACTAGAATCCAAGATCAAAATTGAAAAATATAAACTTATAATCTAAATCCTAATTAAACCCTAAAAAAGTTGAGAGAAAACCTAAAGAAAAACTAAACTAAAACTACCTAAAACTATCTAAAAATATGCCTAAGTGTTGTATTGTATTGTATGGTCTCTTCTCCCCTTGCAAGCCCTTCCATATATGCTTCAACCAATCAGAAATGGGCCAGAAAAGCCCTCAAAATTGCAAGCCACGTGACTTTTTAATGAAGTCACGCGCTGGTACTTGTGCGTACGCACACTTGACTGTGTGCTTCTGCTTTGTTTCTTCATGTTTTCTCCCAATTGCATGCTTCTCTTCCACTCTTTTCAAGCCATTCTTACCTATTACACCTGAAATCACTCATAAAAAAATATCAAGGAATCGAATGGAATGAAAGTGGAATAAAATTGATTAAATTAAGCACAAAATAGCATGTTTTCACAATTAGACATAATTAAAGAGAAAACACAAAAGTATGCTATTTAGATGAATAAATGTGGGTTTATATGATGAAATCCACTCAATTCAATCCAAAATCTATCATCAAATATGGATTCATCAATTTCCACACACTTAAATAATAGCATGTCCTCATGCTAATCCCAATCAAAGGAGAGAAGTGAAAGGGCAAGCAACTTATTTAATGTACTACCTACATGCGTGCAACTATGTTAAATATTACCTACTCATATATTTATATTAAAGTTCCTACTAAATTTGGCAAAAAACAAACAACAAAATTCCAACCAATCAACAGTAGATCATTAGGGTTAAGGCAAGGAATTAATGCAATATGATCAATGTCCAAAGATTTGATTTGAAGTTTTTAAAAATTAATTCAGCAACTTGCAAAAAGACATAAGATAAGAGAAGGAATTATAGAATTGAGCAATTGAACCCCTCACCCGATGTGTATACGCTCTAATCGCTCAGTGTTTAGGGCTTAATCACTCAATTCTCCTTTAATCATGTTTTCTACGATTTGCTAGTCATCTAACAATCAACAAATACTTGATGTAGGAATGCAAATGTCATGAGGTCTTTAGAGGGTTGTAACGGGGTTAGGATAAGGGTAGGATTAATATGGTTAAGTGGACTAGTAGATTAGATCTTTGATTAGCTCAAATATCCCACCTAATCCTATATCAACTTATTTACACAAAAGAAAACAACCTAACTCCCCATTCTTCTCCTATCGCATATTTACTCATGCATTTTCTTTCTAATTCAACCACATATGCATTCTTTATGTAGCATTATTATTATCATTTCTCTTCTTTTTCTTTTTTTCTCTTTATATATA
>NC_029785.2:39922643-39946551 GCF_000816755.2 Arachis ipaensis | reverse complement strand
ATATATATATATATGCAAAAGGATATGCACCAAAATATTTCTTTTATCACCAAAAAAGATGCATATGTTCTAAGTAACAAATGCATGAGTATTTACCCATTTTTTCCAAAATTTCTCGATGAATACCCAAGGTAAAATTTTTCTTTACTACCAATGTTCCTCCATAAATCTTCTCCCACACTTGAATAACACACACTCCTCAACCTAAACTAATAAAAAATATGATTTATGGACATTAATAATTTTTCGCTTAGGGAGAAAGATGTGCTTAAAATTAGAACAAAAAGAGGATTAAAAAGGCTCAAAAGCGGGTTACAATGGTAGATATAAGGGTATGGCTATATGGGTTATTAAGTTTAATTTTAAAAATGGCCTCAATCATACTAAATGCATTTAAAACATCAAATTTAGGACATAAAGACTCAAGCAAATCTAAGATCACAATCATAAAAGGAGTATAGCACAGAAGAACAAAATTTGTCGTTGATAATGTGCAACCACACCATTAAAGCTCAAATCTTACTTGGTGGTTTGTTCTAGCTCTTTTTTATGTTCTACAAAAAATATTTCAAGCAAGTTTGAAAGAGAAGTTTTTAAATCTAATCAATGGAATGCCCTGAAAGAGATTTCTTGAAAATTTCTTTGTTGTTTTTGCCAAACTTATTTCCTATACTAGGTAACATGCAAATATTTACTACAATAAAACTATAACCAAACTAAGATATATACAAGCAAACCAAGCAAGGTACGGTGCAAAACATCAAAACTATCAACAAATATCCAGAAAAGACATATAAACAAAATAAGAAATATTGCAAAGTGTTCGGGAAGAGAAGTTTACGCCCCATAATTGTGAATCCTTCCCCCACAGTCCTCCGTGCAAGCATCACAATATGGGGAAAAAGGCTCAAAGGCACTCCACCTTCAGCTGGCTGATGCGGGGGCTCGGGCTACTGTAGAAAATAAATAAACAGAAAATGAGGAAGAGTTCATATGAGTGTGGTATGATAAAAGAAAATGTGTGTATTCTAAATGTGCACACGGTTAGGACACATACATTGGCAAGTTAAAACAAAAACCACACGCTTGCAAAATGAAGTATAAGTTCCTTAATTAAGTGGCCTAAGTTGCAAGACACAGAATAAACAAGGATTGAAGCACAATCAAGTTTAGGCAAATAGAACAGGAGTGAATTGAATTTAGGAAATATTGGATATTGTAATTGTGCAAGTGAAAGCACAAAATTAATATAAAAGCACAATAAACAATAACCAATCTAATAATGAAAAGAGAACCACTTATTCATCTTGAAACATAATGA
This sequence comes from Arachis ipaensis, assembly GCF_000816755.2. NCBI lineage: Eukaryota > Viridiplantae > Streptophyta > Magnoliopsida > Fabales > Fabaceae > Arachis > Arachis ipaensis. Next base: position 39,945,230 of record NC_029785.2, on the reverse strand, counting down.
AATAGTCACATGGTAAAGGTACTTGTTGCAAAAAGTGACAAACTCGACAAGAATCCAGTCAAGTCACTCAAACAAATGCAAAACATTAACAAGAAACAAGTACCGGTTTAGTGATTAATTTGATATGAAAATCATGATGAACAAGTAATTCAACTCAATTCACTTAATTCAATATTCACTCACAAATAATTTGTCCTAGGATGCAATCAAAACATGAATTTTCAAAACTACTAGGCGATGACAAGTCATCTTGTGCTAGCTTTTCAAGCATTTTTCACTTGTTTCATTAGGTTTTATGCACTTTCTTGCATTAGAAGTAAGTAATTTGGAGTGGTTTTGTATGGTTTTGTTAAATTAATCAACCATCCTTTATTTGACACTAAATCATGAGGTTTAAGCTAAAATTAGTTGGTTTTTGAATGATTTGTAGACCTTGTGAATTATTAAAACTTTGATTGGTTGTTTTGATTACTTGTAGGTGAAGAAATGGTGGAAAAAGGATTTTTTGGCATGCTTTTGAAGTTAAAACACGCTTTGGACCTTAGGCCACGCTTTGGAAAGCGTGACCCAAAGCACAAAAGCGTTACGCACAAAGAAGGCAAGGGCGCTCAGTTCACTTACCTAACTGAGCGCTAGTGGAGCATCAACAGCAAAAGCCAAGGGAGCAAAGATATATGGCGCTCAGTGAACTCTCTTAACTGAGAGCCCAAGGAACCAAAATTCACAAGGGAAAATCAATAGCGCTCAGTTAACTTTGTTAACTTTATCGGGCTCCTCATGAAAGAAAATCAAGGCGCCACACCAAGAAAAGGGGCAGCCAGGTTTCGAACCCATGATAGCAACGGGAAGCACGCTACAAACCCTTGCAAGAAAATAAGCCAAAATGACTTCACCAAGTTTCGAACCTTGCACCCAGGAAGCCAAAAGAAGCACTACACCAAGCAAGGAAGCAAAGCCATTGGGTGCTCAGTTACTTTACTTCACTGAGCGCCACTTTGCAAGGGAATTGGGCCAAGGAAATTAGTGCCGAAAAGCATCGTCCAAGGTTCGAAGGGGGAGTTCTCTCCACAAGCAAAGGGCGTTGAGTTAACTCCTTTAACTGAGCACCAGTACAAGGAAAATGTTCATCAAATGGGATAACTATGGCTCGAAGCTAGAAACCCATATTCAAGTAAAAGGGCACTACATTTGGATTCTTAACTTAGCGCTATGCAAAGCCTTGCCAAGGAGGCTTGGTTCGAAAGCCTAGGACCAAGAATTTGAGCGCTGCGTTGCCATAAGTAACTGAACGCTTCCCTGGAGCCATGCACGAGACAAACCTGGGCCAAGACTTTGAGAGCTCTGTTGGTTCAATTAACCGAGCGGTTCCCTAGAGGTGCACCATGGTTCAATTTCAATTAAAAGCCAAATTGGATCCAACTCTTCACCAAATGAAAAGCCCACTCTAAGTTCTGAAGATCAAAAATAAAAAGTGTGTAAATAGAACTTAGTTTGATTTAGAGAGGAACCCTTTACTTTCACTTTGAACTTTCTTTTATTTTGAGTTTTATTTTTAGCTCACTTTTACATTTTAGCTTGAATTGGGGAATTGGGATTGAGAGATGAGTTCTCTTTATCCTTGTTCTTACTTTTGCATTTCTTACTTTCTGTTTTTGAATTGTAGATTGAGATTGAAGGAATTTTGTTTCAATCCTTGATCTGCAACTCATCTTTGTTTTCTTCTGCATAATTCTAAGGATTGGAAATTGGATTTAGCTTTCTGGTGCACGAAATCTCTAGCAACGGTGCCAAAAACTCGGTACCACGTTTATAATCTCAAATTCTTTTTCACAACTCCGATACAACTAACCAGCAAGTGCACTAGGTCGTCCAAGTAAAAACCTTACGTGAGTAAGGGTCGATCCCAAGGAGATTGTCGGTATGAAGCAGGCTATGGTCATCTTGTAAATCTTAGTCAAGCAGATTCAAATGGTTATGTGATTTTGATAATTAAAATATAAAATATAAAATAGGATTGATAAACCCATATTTTATGATATATTTTATGCTTAGTTTGAGTGATTTATTCAATCCTTCACCCACTTATTCATATTAATTGCATGGTTTTACTTTCCCTTCCTTATTATATGATGTATGTAAAAAATATGTTTCCTATGCTTTAAAATTAACTATTTTAATTACCTTTATTTCCATTCGATGCCGTGATTCGTGTGTTGAGTAGTTTCAGATCTTCTAAGGCAGGAATGACTCAAAGGATGGAAAGGAAACATACAAAAATGGAAGGAAAGCACAAAACAGAGTTTTTGAAGAAACTGGCAGCCACGCAATCGCATGGGCGACGCGGTCGCATGCCAGCGCGAAAAGGCATTGACGCGGCCGCATGACTGATGCGACCGCGCACCTCGAGCGAAACACATATGACGCGGTTGCATGACTGACGCGACCGCGTGACAAGGAAAACTCCGAATGACACGACCGCATGACCCACGCGGACGCGTGACAGAGGCCACGCACCAAAATTGTAGAAAATGCTCCCAGCAAATTCTGAAGCCCTTGTTGGCCCAAATCCAAGTCCATAAGGCATAGACCAGTGGTTATGAAGTGGGAGAATGCATCCATTCAAGGAGAGTCTCCACTTTAGTTAGTTTTTCATGATTTAGATTTAGTTTAGAGAGAGGTTCTCTCCTCTCTCTTCTCTCTTTAGGATTAGGATTTAGAATTAGGATTTTATTCGCTTTCAGGATTATCTCTTTATCAGGTTCAATATTCCCTTTTATTTACTTTTGCAATTTAATTATGAATTCTTCCATGTTACAGATTACTCTTTTGAATTAATGTTATTTGAGGTATTTCAGTTTAATATTGCTTTATTTTATTTATGTTACTATTGTTCCCAATCTGAAGACATTTTTATTCCAGTAGATTTACTTTTCTCCTTTTGGTCTTGGTTAAGAAATTAGTAACTCAGGAGTTATCAAACTCAAACATGATTGATAATTGTTATCTTTGTTAATTAAATTGAACTTCAATAATCCCAATCTTTTCTTAGGAAATAAATAGGATCCGAAGATTAAACCAATTAATCCCTTGACCTTCCTTTATCTTAGTAAAGGTTAACAAAGTGGAATTAAGATTCAATTCTCATCATCATTGATAAGGGTAACTAGGATAGGACCTCCAATTTCTCATACCTTGCCAAAAGTTTATTTACAGTCATTTATTTATTTTACTTGCCATTTAAATTGCTTGTCTTCATTTACTTTATTTGCTAATTAAACTATTCACTCCTCATTCTCAAAACCCCAATTTACAATCTCCATAACCAATAATAAGAACATACTTCCCTGTAGTTCCTTGAGAAGACGACCCGAAGTTTGAATACTTTGGTTATCAATTTATTTAGGGGTTTGTTACTTGTGACAACCAAAACGTTTGTACGAAGGGATTTCTGTTGGTTTAGAAACTATATCTACAACGCGACTATTTTTATAAATTCTTTACTATCAAAAATCCTAACGTCAAAATGGCGCCGTTGCCGGGGAACTGCAATCGTGTGCCTTATTATTGGTTATTGTAAATATTTTTCTTTTACTTGTTATTTGTCTTTATTTTCCCCTTTTATTTTTATTAGCTACTATGAATTCTCACCCTTTTCGCTTTGAGTCTGGTTCTAATGTTATTGAAAGGAATGAAAGTTATAATAGGAACATGCATCAAGGTCAGAGCAATCAAAGATGGATGGAGCCAAGAGGATCTGATCAACCCTTTAGGCAGTAATACCCTCCAAGATATCATGGACAAAGACCATTCTACAATGCATACCAAGACAATAGACATGGTGGACAACCTTGTAGTTACCAACAAGCCCCACCCTGTGCTTATAGACCATCCTCTCAACACAACTTTGAACCACCACACTCACAAGCTCCTTTTCACCATTCACCACCGTATGATCTTCATTTACCCCGATCCCAATCCAATTACTCCCAAACACCACCACTTCCCAAGGTACCACATCCAAATCTATCACCCCGAGAATCAGAGGTTCGCCTCAAGGAAACAGTAGATCAACTTCAAACAACCCTTCATCAACTGGAGCAAGCAGTAAGGCAATTATCTTCTAGACGTTCGAACATTCAAGGGCCTCCCAGAGCCCCATGTGGACAATCTAATGAAGAGTGTAGCATGAAGAAGATATTAGAAACTCCAGTGGACAAGACAGAGCATGACTTCGTACTAGAACAAGTAGAGAAAGCTATCATTATACAAGAAGAAGAGTTGGTTGAAGACTTAGGAGACGCTGAACCTCCATGGGAACCCAGAGTTATGGAGAATTCTGTCAAGGATGTTACAGCTGATGCTGAGGAGGACAGTGCCCAACCCCTAAGTAATGAACTTGCATCCGTGAGTGAATTCTCTGAGATCGAAGAATCTTCCCCAAGCGAGTACGAAGATGATACGGAGGTAGATTTCTCTCAACCTCCAGTCTATGACTTAAGTGATAAGGAAGACATAGATGGCTTTGATCAGGACATGGATACATTTGAAGAATCTTGCAAAGAAGTGGAGAATTTCACAGAAGAGCACAAGGGAGTAGAACTCACAGAACCATTGGAACCACCTATCCCAAGGCCATTACCACCCAATACAAGTTTCAAGTGGGTACAATCCTTAACCTTTAACTGTATTTTTTCACTTGAATATGGTTTGCTTGAAATAGATGGCCAGCTTAGAGCTCTCTGCGGCTTTAAGAGTAAGCGGGAAATGGCTCGTACTCAGAGTTGGTGCACAAGGTTTAATAAGGTTCCACGCTTCAACTCGAAGTGCACGGATTGGCATCATGATCAACCGAATGGATCTCGGAAAACATTTGGTTATCCTGGTGAGAATCTAATTTCTAAACTGCCCAGATGGAAAAGTATAGATCAAGACGAAGGCGGATTTAAAAGCAAAGTTTGGGATCCTGGAATCTATGCTGACATTCGTCACCCAGGGAGCCTGACAATTTGTTTGAAGCTACTCAGAAGCTTCACATGCCTAGTTTGGGACCCCGGAGGCCATTGGCATTCCAAGCATTGGTGGAGATTTCTGGATGAATTTAAACATAAGCCGCCATAACAGGAAGCTCATCCAATGTCCAACTTAAGGACTTTAACTAAAAGTGCTAGGTGGGAGACAACCCACCATGGTATGATCGTTCCTTTTTCAATTTTTTATTCAGTTTTATTTGTTTTCAAGTTTTATTTTATTTTATTATATTGAACCTGGAGTTTTGCATCGCATTCATGTTAATCATTGCATTCTGCATACTGCATAAAAAAAGGGTGTGCGACGTGACCGCATCACTCATGCGATCGCGTCAAGTTGCGAAAAACACTTCCCATGCGACCACGTCATTCACGCGGCCGCGTGATCTAGAAATCAGCGTAAACATCCAACGACCAGAAAGTTAGGTTGGAATCGTGCGGCCATTGTGCATTTTGCACAAAACGCCCACGCGATCGCGTCCCTGACGCGATCGCGTCACTTGCACAACATCAATCCCAGCATCAAGGATAGAGATACTTATGCAATTCATTGGTGAGAATTTTAGATAAGCGTATGGAGATGCTTTTGTTCCTTCTGAACCTCTGCTTTCCTACTGTCTTCATTCAATGATTCATACTCCTTTCCATGGCAAGCTGTATGCTGGGCATCACCGTTGTCAATGGCTACTTCCCGTCTTCTCAGTGAAAATGGTCTAAATACGCTTTCACCGCATGGCTAATCATCTGTCGGTTCTCGATCATGTTGGAATAGGATCCATTGATCCTTTTGCGTCTGTCACACGCCCAACACTCACGAGTTTGAAGCTCGTCACAGTCATCCCATCCCAGATCCTACTCGGAATACCACAGACAAGGTTTAGACTTTCCGGATCTCAAGAATGACCGCCAATAATTCTAGCTTATACCACAAAGACTCCGATCTTTCAGAATGGAGGCTAAGAGATAAACACTCAATCCAAGGTAGAACAGAAGTGGTTGTCAGGCACGCGTTCATAGGTTGAGAATGGTGATGAGTGTCACGGATCATCACATTCATCATGTTGAAGTACAAGCGAATATCTTAGAATAGGAATAAGCTTGAATTGAATAAGAAAACAATGGTACTTTGCATTAATACTCGAGGAGCAGCAGAGCTCCACACCTTAATCTATGGTGTGTAGAAACTCCACCGTTGAAAATACATAAGTAATGAAGGTCCAGGCATGGCCAAATGGCCAGCCCCCTAAACGTGATCTCTAAACATCAAATTATTCAAAAGATGTGAAATAAATCACTAAATGTAGTTTTTATACTAAACTAGTAGCTAGGGTTACATAAGATAAGTAAATGATGCAGAAATCCACTTCCGGGCCCACTTGGTGTGTGCTTGGGCTGAGCATTGAGCTTCCATGTGTAGAGACTCTTTTTGGAGTTAAACGCCAGGTTGTAACCTGTTTCTGGCGTTTAACTCCAGAATAGGGCAGGGAACTGGCGTTTGAACGCCAGTTTGCGTCATCAAAACTCGTGCAAAGTATGAACTATTATACATTGCTGGAAAGCCCTGGATGTCTACTTTCCAACGCAATTGAGAGCGCACCAATTGGGTTTCTATAGCTCTAGAAAATCCACTTCGAGTGTAGGGAGGTCAGAATCCAACAGCATCTGCAGTCCTTCTTCAGTGTCTGAATCAGATTTTTGCTCAAGTCCCTCAATTTCAGCCAGAAAATACCTGAAATCACAGAAAAACACACAAACTCATAGTAAAGTCCAAAAATATGATTTTTATTTAAAAACTAATAAAAATATACTAAAAACTAACTAAATCATACTAAAAACAATGTCAAAAAGCGTATAAATTATCCGCCCATTAGTTTCTGTCTTTATTTTCATTTCTTCTGCAACTCTTGCTATCTCTTCTTGGAATTTGAATTGAGATTGAAGAGCTTCACTGATTCAAAGTTTGAGAATCATCTTTTACCTCTCTTCTCAATTGTTCTAAGAATTGGATCTAAGTTTTATTTGCTATTTCATCTTCTTTTCTTCTACAAATTGTTCTCTATTGGATTAAGGAAGGAATTGAGATCTAGACCTATTTTCTAGTCTCATTGAGCCCCTGAGATCTTAAATTTTTTTCCTAGCTTTTACAATTGAGTTGAATTTACTTTCTGTTTTGTTCTTCAAGCAATTTTCCATTTCTGTTTAGATCTACTGCACTTACTTCATCTTATTTACTTTCTATTGTTAAATTCTGCATCCCAGCATCCCACATCCCTTTACTATTCAAGCAATTTAGATTTAGCTCTTTTACTTTCTTGCACTTTAAGTTTCATGCAATTTACTCTTCTGCACTTTACTTTTCTGTCAATTTCCCCTCTCCCTTTTAGTTTCATGCAATTTAACTTCTGTTGGTTATAATTCACTCAAGTCATCAACTGTTTGCTTAACTAAACTAACCACCTAACTAAAATTGCTCAATCCTTCAATCATGCGGGATCGACCTCACTCATGTGAGTAATTACTACTTGATGACATAAAATTATCCAAAAGATGTGAAATAAATCACTAAAAGTAGTTTTTATACTAAACTAGTAGCTAGGGTTACATAAGATAAGTAAATGATGCAGAAATCCACTTCCGGGCCCACTTGGTGTGTGCTTGGGCTGAGCATTGAGCTTCCATGTGTAGAGACTCTTTTTGGAGTTAAACGCCAGGTTGTAACCTGTTTCTGGCGTTTAACTCCAGAATAGGGCAGGGAACTGGCGTTTGAACGCCAGTTTGCGTCATCAAAACTCGTGCAAAGTATGAACTATTATACATTGCTGGAAAGCCCTGGATGTCTACTTTCCAACGCAATTGAGAGCGCACCAATTGGGTTTCTATAGCTCTAGAAAATCCACTTCGAGTGTAGGGAGGTCAGAATCCAACAGCATCTGCAGTCCTTCTTCAGTGTCTGAATCAGATTTTTGCTCAAGTCCCTCAATTTCAGCCAGAAAATACCTGAAATCACAGAAAAACACACAAACTCATAGTAAAGTCCAGAAATGCATTTTTTATTTAAAAACTAATAAAAATATACTAAAAACTAACTAAATCATACTAAAAACAATGTCAAAAAGCGTATAAATTATCCGCCCATTAGTTTCTGTCTTTATTTTCATTTCTTCTGCAACTCTTGCTATCTCTTCTTGGAATTTGAATTGAGATTGAAGAGCTTCACTGATTCAAAGTTTGAGAATCATCTTTTACCTCTCTTCTCAATTGTTCTAAGAATTGGATCTAAGTTTTATTTGCTATTTCATCTTCTTTTCTTCTACAAATTGTTCTCTATTGGATTAAGGAAGGAATTGAGATCTAGACCTATTTTCTAGTCTCATTGAGCCCCTGAGATCTTAAATTTTTTTCCTAGCTTTTACAATTGAGTTGAATTTACTTTCTGTTTTGTTCTTCAAGCAATTTTCCATTTCTGTTTAGATCTACTGCACTTACTTCATCTTATTTACTTTCTATTGTTAAATTCTGCATCCCAGCATCCCACATCCCTTTACTATTCAAGCAATTTAGATTTAGCTCTTTTACTTTCTTGCACTTTAAGTTTCATGCAATTTACTCTTCTGCACTTTACTTTTCTGTCAATTTCCCCTCTCCCTTTTAGTTTCATGCAATTTAACTTCTGTTGGTTATAATTCACTCAAGTCATCAACTGTTTGCTTAACTAAACTAACCACCTAACTAAAATTGCTCAATCCTTCAATCATGCGGGATCGACCTCACTCATGTGAGTAATTACTACTTGATGCGACCTGGTACACTTGCCGGTGAGTTTAAGTGTTAGAATCTGATTTCCACCCATCAAGTTTTTGGTGCCGTTGCCGGGGATTGATTAGATTGACAATGATTAAGTAAGTTGGTAGTCTAGATTAAGCACTTTTTTCTTTATTTTTGTTTATTTCCTTTATTTTTAACTAGCACACTAACTATTTGAGACTTTGTCGCTACTAACTCTCACTGCACTCAAGCTACAGAGTGCTCTTGTGTTTCTTGTTGTTGTGGTTTTATGATAGAAGCAAGGAGAGAGATCCCTACCTTTTGTGAAACTGACGAAAGAACTCTTCGAAGGTTAAGAAGAGAAGCAAGAGGGAAAGGCATTGTTGGAGAAGAGGATTCAGAAGAAGAATTTTAAGAAATGGAGGAACATTCAACAAATCCAACAAATCCAACAGTGGGAGTGGCCAACAACAATGGTCAACCCTAGAGGAGAGTTTTGGCTTCATATACATTTGCTAATCCAAGGCATTGTAGGAGTAGCATCCTTACCCCAAATATCAATGCAAATAACTTCGAATTGAAGCCCTAGCTCATCACATTGGTACAAAACAACTGCTCATATAGAGGAAGTCTAATAGAAGATCCAAATCAGCATTTATCTACCTTCCTAAAGATCTGTGATACAGTGAAGTCTAATGGTGTGCATCCAGAAACATATAAATTGCTGCTGTTCCCATTCTTATTGAGGGACAAGGCTGCTCAATGGCTTGAAACCTTTCCACAAGGAAGCATCACTAGCTGGGAGGATCTAGTGAATAAATTCTTGGCCAAGTTTTACCCCCCTCAAAGGATCATCAGGCTCAAAACTGAGGTGCAAACCTTTACACAAATGGATGCAGAATCTCTCTATAAGGCATGGGAAGGCCCTGATTAGAAAATGTCCCCCTGAAATATTCAATGAATGGGGCATCCTTCAAAACTTCTATGAAGGATTAACATTGAAGGCTCAGGAAGCACTAGATCACTTAGCAGGAGGCTCATTGCAATTAATGAAGACAGCAGAGGAAGCCCAAAACCTCATTGATATGGTGGCAAACAATCAATACTTCTTTGCTCATCAAAGGCAACGCCAATAGCCCAAAGGAAAGGAGTCATGGAGTTGGAAGCAGTAGACACCATCCTAGCTCAAAATAAGATAATACAGCAGCAAATCCAACAATAATTTGAGCAGATGGCTAAGAGGATTGATAGCTTGCAAGTTGCAGTAGTGAATACAAGCCAACCATCACCCACATAGGGGCAAAGTGAAGAAAACTAAGAAGATCAGCAGCAGGAACAAATTCAATATGTGCACAACCAAGGCTCAGGCCAAAATGAAGTTTATGGTGACACCTACAATCCATCCTGGAAGGACCATCCAAATCTCAGATGGGGAGATAACCACACTCAAAACCAGCAACCATGGCAAAGGAATTCAAACCAAAACAACTCAAGAAACAACCAGAACCACAACCAGCAAAACACTAACCCCAATCCATATAGAAAACCCCAAAATAACTACCCAAATTCCAGCTACTATCCACTTAATAACCCAACTACTAACCAAAACGCCTATCATCCACCTTCAACATCTCACAACCAGCCACAAGCATCACAAAACACTCAAAGGATCTTCAACTTGGAGATATTGATAGAAAAGATGCTGAAGAACCAAGAGATAACAAGCAAGAATCAGGAAGCTTCAATAAGAAACTTAGAGAGACAGATTGGACAACTATCCAAGCAAGCTGTGATTGAAAGGCCAACAAGCTCACTCCCAAGTGACACCATTCCAAATCCTAAAGAGGAGTACAAAGCCATCCAACTGAGGAGTGGAAGGACTTTGGGTGATGACAAAGAAGCCAACAAGAAGCCCATGGAGAGTGACAAGATCATTAACAAGAAGGATGAAGCTAACAGCAAGGAAGAGATGACAGCAAGCAAGCAAGCTCAAGAGAAGCTTAAAGAGAAGGATGACCAACCACAAGATCCAAGGAAAAGGAAGCAAGTAATGGAGGAATCATCTCAAGGGTAGAAGCAGGCAGTGAAGGCTTTCACACCCCCTTGCCATACCCTCAAAGGTTCAACAAGGAGATCAAGGATCAATACTTCCCCAAATTCCTTGAAGTCTTCAAGAAGTTGGAGATCAATATCCCCCTGGCTGAAGCATTAGAGCAGATGCCTCTATATGCAAAATTCTTGAAAGAGCTCATTAACAAAAAGAGAAGCTGGCATGAGAAGGAAACTATTATGCTCACACAAGAGTGCAGTGCTGTGATTCAAAGAGGTCTCCCACCAAAACTCAAGGATCCAGGAAGCTTCTTCTTGCCTTGCACCATTGGCAATATAACCATAAAAAGGGCACTGTGTGACTTAGGGGCCAGCATTAATCTAATACCGTATTCTATAATGAGAAAGCTGTGCATAGAAGAGGTAAAGCCCACACAGATGTCACTAGAGCTCGTGGACAAATCATTGGTGTTTCCTAAAGGAGTAATTGAAAACCTTTTGGTCAAGGTGGACAAGTTCATATTTCCTACAGACTTTGTGATCCTGGATCTAGGAGAAGAAGGGAATGACTCTATTATCTTGGGAAAACCCTTCTTGGCCACAGCAAGAGCCATCATAGATGTTGAACAAGGAGAGCTGACTCTAAGGGTACATGATGAAAGCATTACTTTGAATGTCTTTCCAGAAGCATAGCATAATGATGAAAAGGAAAAATGCTTGGAGGTTGACAAAGAAGACTTGTAGTGGAAGGAAGAAACCAACAAGACACTCATTAATTTCCTTCCAAAGCAACAGACAAGCAACAAGGCAGGCCAAAAGGAGAATGAGACTGCACCGAATGATGAGAAGAAGCAAGAAGGAAGTGAGGTGTTAGCCACTGAGAAGACAGATTCCAAAATACAGCCCACTGTCAAAAGAGAAAAATCATCAAGAAAAGGGAAGACAAGCAAGAAAAAGGGTCCAAAAGGGTGGAAAAATAAAAAGATCCTAACTGAAGGATTCTTAAAGGGAGATAAAGTGCAACTAATCTACCAATAGTTGGGGACAAATTAACAAGCTAATGACTACTACATTATCAACAGAGTACTCTCACTGGAGCATGCAGAGATTGAACATCAGGGCACTGGAAGGAAGCTCACAGTAAGGGGAGACAAGCTGAGACACTACAGTCATCAACCACCCTAATGAGGGTCCAACGTCAAGCTAGTGACAATAAAAGAAGCGCTTGTTGGGAGGCAACCCAACCTGAGGTAGTTTTCTTTTCATAGCTAATTCAATAAAAAAGGTTAAGTGGTTTTATCTGTATTGCAAGGAGCTAAGTTTGGTGTTTCACACCAAAACAATTTAAGGGAGAGTGAAGGATGCTAAGTTTGGTGTTCCACCAAAATCTCATTTAAAAACACATTCTCACCTTCTACATAAAGGGTTGCTAGCTCCAAGAAATTAGATAAACCATTGAATCATTGTCTATCTTCTAGTTTTTAGTTTTACAACCTTCAGCAAAAACAAAGGGGTTCATATATATGGTTGACTTAATGCATAAGAAACTTTGGCAAGGGACTAAGTTTGGTGTTCACACACCAAAGTAAGTTCAAAAGCCCATAAATAAATCATGTTGGCTAACCATTTGCTTAAGGGCTTGAGAGACAAGCAACTTTTAAGGATTATGCAGGAAAACATTCAACCTGTGGAGGGAGTCTGTATCATTGTCCAAAGGAAGTGCAACAAGGAGAAATAATGATGACAGAAGGAAAAGCTGCGAAGACATTCCCAATAGGTTGTATTGACACTTACTCCTTGGTGCTTTGAAGTACTTTAATTTGGAAATCCCTATATGTCTTGCTGAAGTGTTCAATTAAGTGCAAGTGGAGATTTTTTTTTTGCTAAGAATGCTAGCCTGCATATTGTGATTGTCATACATCAGTAACTTGAAATTTTGTTTTATTTCCCTTCTGTAAAAATAAAAGAGAAATGTTTGAAACAAGAAAGTGATTGTCCAATGTTGTAGAAATTAGAATGACATTCAGTGGAGGTATTTGTTTGATTTAATGGTTAGCTCAAATAACAAAAGCTGCATAATAACATGTTCTTTGAAGTGTGAATTAGTTTACTGCAATAAAGTCTGTTAATTAATGAAATTCCCTTGAGAATGAAGCAAAACAAAAAGAAAAAGAAAAAGAAAAGCCAAGAATTGGCAAAGAAACAAACAATAAGGCTAGACACCAATAGCTTGGACCTTAGGACATATGCCTGTGGTATTTTTGTACTGGGATATGCTTGGACAAGTAGGTTTTGAGGAGTATTCTGAAACTTGGCCACTTAGATCAACTGATCTGGGATTGCCAACTGAAAGTCCACCATCAAGAGCAATCTAGTTACAAAGCATTTAGTAATCCAAAGAGATGCTGGGCATCAATGCTCCTAGGAAGAAATTGTGAGCCACGTGTCTGTGGTGAAAGAATGTTGAGCAAAATTGAGCCAAACGGCTGCTGCAACATTTGCCACCAAGCTTTCATTAATAAATAAGCTATCTGAAGCAAAAGAAAGAAAGAAAAAGCTAGCAAGGGATCAAGCAAAAGTAAGGCATTATAGCAGCAACTCTAGTGAACCTTTAAGGAAACATTTCTTATCTGTCAGCAAGTAATAAATTAGCTACCATTGTCTGCATAAAACCTCATTGTTGTGATAACAAGTCATCTTGTGCTAGCTTTTCAAGCATTTTTCACTTGTTTCATTAGGTTTTATGCACTTTCTTGCATTAGAAGTAAGTAATTTGGAGTGGTTTTGTATGGTTTTGTTAAATTAATCAACCATCCTTTATTTGACACTAAATCATGAGGTTTAAGCTAAAATTAGTTGGTTTTTGAATGATTTGTAGACCTTGTGAATTATTAAAACTTTGATTGGTTGTTTTGATTACTTGTAGGTGAAGAAATGGTGGAAAAAGGATTTTTTGGCACGCTTTTGAAGTTAAAACACGCTTTGGACCTTAGGCCACGCTTTGGAAAGCGTGACCCAAGGCACAAAAGCGTTACGCACAAAGAAGGCAAGGGCGCTCAGTTCACTTACCTAACTGAGCGCTAGTGGAGCATCAACAGCAAAGGCCAAGGGAGCAAAGGCATATGGTGCTCAGTGAACTCTCTTAACTGAGCGCCCAAGGAACCAAAATTCACAAGGGAAAATCAATAGCGCTCAGTTAACTTTGTTAACTTTATCGGGCTCCTCATGAAAGAAAATCAAGGCGCCACACCAAGAAAGGGGGCAGCCAGGTTTCGAACCCATGCTAGCAAGGGGAAGCACGCTACAAAGCCTTGCAAGAAAATAAGCCAAAATGACTTCACCAAGTTTCGAACCTTGCACCCAGGGAGCCAAAACAAGCGCTACACCAAGCAAGGAAGCAAGGGCATTGGGCCAAGTAAATTAGCACCAAATTGCATCGTCCAGGGTTTGATGGCTTCCCAAGGGATGCTCAGTAAAGATTTTTGTCAATAAAGTCACGTTGCAAGTATAGCTCTACCAACAACAATCCTTGGGGATCAAATTTAGAGAGGGATTTGGTTGTCACAAGTTCAACCCCAATAGAAATAACCGAAGTATTCAAACCTCAAGTCGTCTCACAAGGAATGGGCAAACATGTGCTTCAACATTGGTTAGAAATCCGAGGTTGTGAGTTACGAGTAAGAAAGTAAAATGGGAATCTTAACAAGCAAGCAATCTTAAAATGCAAGAAATTAATTCAAATAACTAAGCAAGACATGAGTGATTCCAAACTAACAAAGTAATTCTATTCTAACTAAACAAGTAACTATAACTAAAGCAAGTAAGCAAGAATTCTGGGTTTCCAAATATGAATGATAAAAGCAACTCTTGGCTAGGTATGGAAATTGGGGTCACCATCCTTGTCTAATAACCATATCTTGACAGTTATGAGGAACCAAACTCATTAAGTCTACTTCTATACTTGAAGTACGTCAAATGGTTTGGTCAACATCAACCCATAAGTTCTAACCTCCCTATTAATTAACTTAATAGAAGGTTAGCATCAATAGTTATCAAATTGACCACTAAGGGCTCCCAAATCATCAAATCCATTAGACCCAATGACTCAAGTTTACCCAATTCCCTTAGCCTAGGCCAAGAGCAAAAAGAACTACTCCATAATCAAGGTAAACAATTCATCAAACACTTAGTAAGCATTAATAAAAGACATGTTCAATTTGCAATTAAATTGAAATTAACAAGTACCTACTAACAATTATCAACATACAATCATCCAAACAACACAATTAATCATAGAAATCAATAATGTAACATCAACAAAGCAAAATTCACAACATTCATGAAATGGGTATAAGATGACAATTGATGAGAATTCATAAAGCTAACACAAGATCTAAGCAAAATTATACTAAGGAATTCAAATTAAACTACTAAAATGAGTAATTAACAAGATCCAATTCAGAATTTAACAAGGGAAGATCAAATTAAAATTAGATCTAGAGGAGAATAAAGGTTTCTCTCTCTAGAAGAATAAAGAACCCAAAAACTAGCTAAAATTGTGTCTTAGTGTAAAATGAATGATCCCCCCTTTTTCCCCTAGCATCCTTGGGTCTTTTCTATGCAGAAACAGCTTGAAATTGGGCCTCATGAGCCTCAAAAATTGCCAGGCATGATTTCCCTTAATGAGGTCACGTGCAGCTTCCCGTGCGTGCGCGCCATGCGTGCGTGCGCGCCGATTGCCTTTGCGATCCACGCGTGTGCGCCAAGGAGGCTTGGTTCGAAAGCCTGGGACCAAGAATTTGAGCGCTGCGTTGCCATAAGTAACTGAACGCTTCCCTGGAGCCATGCACTAGACAAACCTGGGCCAAGACTTTGAGCGCTCCGTTGGTTCAATTAACCGAGCAGTTCCCTGGAAGTGCACCATGGTTCAATTTCAATTAAAAGCCAAATTGGATCCAACTCTTCACCAAATGAAAAGCCCACTCCAAGTTCTGAAGATCAAAAATAGAAAGTGTATAAATAGGACTTAGTTTGATTTAGAGAGGAACCCTTTACTTTCACTTTGAACTTTCTTTTATTTTGAGTTTTATTTTTAGCTCACTTTTACATTTTAGCTTGAATTGGGGAATTGGGATTGAGAGATGAGTTCTCTTCATCCTTTTTCTTACTTTTGCATTTCTTACTTTCTATTTTTGAATTGTAGATTGAGATTGAAGGAATTCTGTTTCAATCTTGATCTGCAACTTATCTTTGTTTTCTTCTGCATAATTCTAAGGATTGGGAATTAGATTTAGCTTTCTATCTTCATTTTCATTTCTTCTACAACTCTTGCTATCTGCTCTTGGAATTTGAATTGAGATTGAAGAGCTTCACTGATTCTAAGTTTGAGAATCATCTTTTACCTCTCTTCTCAATTGTTCTAAGAATTGGATCTAAGTTTTATTTGCTGTTTCATCTTCTTTTCTTCTACAAATTGTTCTCTGTTGGATCAAGGAAGGAATTGAGATCTAGACCTGTTTTCTAGTCTCATTGAGCCCTTGAGATCTTGAATTTCTTTCCTAGCTTTTACAATTTTGTTGAATTTACTTTCTGTTTTGTTCTTCAAGCAATTTTCCATTTCTGTTTAGATCTACTGCACTTACTTCATCTTCTTTACTTTCTATTGTTAAATTCTGCATCCCAGCATCCCACATCCCTTTACTATTCAAGCAATTTATATTTCTTGCATTCTAAGCTTCAGCTATTTACATTTCTTGCAATCTAAGCTTCAGTCATTTACATTACTTGCACTTTAAGATTCAGCTCTTTTACTTTCTTGCACTTTAAGTTTCATGCAATTTACTCTTCTGCACTTTACTTTTCTGTCAATTTTCCCTCTCCCTTTTAGTTTCATGCAATTTAACTTCTGTTGGTTACAATTTACTCAAGTCATCAACTGTTTGCTTAACTAAACTAACCACCTAACTAAAATTGCTCAATCCTTCAATCCCTGTGGGATCGACCTCACTCATGTGAGTAATTACTACTTGATGCGACCCGGTACACCTGCCGGTGAGTTTAGGTGTTGGAATCTGATTTCCACCCATCACTAGGTACTAGTAATTTAAACCAAAGTATAAGTGCATTGATGAGATTCAATCTTAAATAGCATCAATGATCATCTAAGGTGCAAAATTCATGATTAAGTTGCCAAACAAGGATATAGTTTAACGCATATGGTACCTACAACATATGAATCAAACTCAAAATTTATTTAGGCAATTAAAGAAAGACTTAATACTTAGTGCAGATATTCATCAAATTGAAGCCACATTTCAAGCAAGAAGCACTCCAATCAACATCAAGCAAACACTTGCAACTTATTTAATTGACAAATACTAAACCAAACCAAATATAATTACTAAAATGAAAATAAAATGCAAATAAAACTAACTAGGACAAGTAGAAAATAGGGAAAAAGTAAGAGAAGAGAAGGATGGAGGGGGACGGAAGTGCGTTAGGGCTTAATTCAAAGCGTAATCGAAATTATGCCCAAAACAGCACTTGTGCGTACGCACATCTAGGTGTGTGTATGTACACAAGGTGGAAAGTGTAAGGCGTGAGCCCACACACACATGTGCGAGCGCACTGAGCAGAGAGGCAATTAAGAAGTGTGTGTATGCATAGGCATGTGCATACGCACAAAAGGCAATTTTTTTAAGAAGAAAAGGATCAAGTGTGCATGTGCACATGGGCGTGTATATGCACAAAGAGAAAAAAGGCTGGGATATGCACGCACAGAGAGGTGCGAGCGCTCCTGACAGAAGGGTTGTCAATGAGTTGGTGTATGCACTTATGGATGCGTACGCACAAGATGCTGAATTTAGTCTTTGTGTACGTACGCATAACGGTGTGCGTACGCATACTCCCCTATTTCTCAAAAAAATTTGCTTCAACCACTAAGGAATTAAACTTGAGCTCAACAAAAATTTCAACCCTAAAACATCTAGAAATTCACAAACTCATGATCCATATGAAAATCAACCTATCGAAGTTCAAAATTAAACTAATTCTAAGCTGGCTAAGACAAGTAAAAATGTAATGAATTTAAACTATAAACAAGGAAAGGGTTAGAAAGATGTTACCATGGTGGGGTGTCTTCCACCTAGCACTTTTATTTAAAGTCCTTAAGTTGGACTTATTGAAGAGACTCTTGTTAAGGCAGCCTTTGCTTCCATTCCTCCTTGAATCTCCATCCGCGCTTGGTCTTTAAAGCTCCTCCGGGATCCCATATTCTAGTTTCCTATTCCCCGTCTTGTTGATCTCTATGCTTCAAGTCGGGTGGACAAACTCTCAAAGTACCCTCAAAGCACCCCCAACACTTTCTGGAATCCACTAAATTGTGCTTTATACCACGCTTGAATCCCAAAGCTTGAATTAGCACTTTTGATAGGTCTTGAACTCTTTTGGCAACCAACCTCCAATTCTTCATCATATAACACTCCAAGTAGGACCTTAAGTTGGTGATCCGTCTCCAAAATAGCGTATTGATGTGGGACGATAAATTTCATGGGTGATATGGTTACCCACTCAAATTGCCCATGAAGTAGTGTCACCCTCTTGGATTATTGCATAAAGACCTTCACCTCTTGATTATCAACTCCTTCCTCACCAACTTCATCCAACTCTTCCCCATCACTTAAGTCACACTTTGGAGGTTGTGTGAGTCTACATCAACATCCTCTCCATATCCTAGGTTGTCTTCCCTAGGAACTAGTAACCACAAGTGCATAATTTTGATTGTGAAATTGGGTGTTTCAATAATGAATCAAACAATGAAAGGAATTAAAGAACATTCAAAATTGCAATTAATGAACTAATAAACGAATTAAAGAGCTATCTATGTAGTATGAACAAGTAAAGCTTAAAATGATTGAATTGTGGTTCAAAACATAAATGGTTGCCTTAGGTTGGGTTGAGTTAGGGAATCCCTTTCTTTTCATAACCACAACTATGATAATTAGAATGGATTAATCTCACCTAGTCAACCCTTAACATCGAAGAGTAAGTCAAGTGAGTATAGTTGTTCTTAATCCACAAATCCTAGCTAACTTACTAATTACCTTATTGAAAAGCTAGCGTTAGTGGAAACAAGAACAACTATCAATCCAAGAATTATCACTAAATATTGGACATTATGACTATAGTGACCCATATACTCATTTTCCCAAGTCAAGGAGTGGAAATCTACCCCATAATAAAAATTGGCATTTCAACAAACACATGGTAGGCATTGATGCACCACTATTTCGTGGTACATCTTGTGCTTAATTGAGTGGATTTTATCCACTATTCTCACATTTATTCATAGAATTTGCATGTTTTACACTTTCCTTCCTAATTTTATGCTATGATTGAAAATTTGTTTCTTTGGCCTTAAAATTACTAATTATTAATCCTCTCTTATTACCATTCGATGCTGTGATATGTGTGTTAAATGATTTCAGAGTTTATAGGGCAGGAATGGCTTAGAGGATGGAAAGGAAGCATGCAAAAGTGGAAGAAATACAAGAAATTGAAGGAATTGCTAAAGCTGTCAAGCCTGACCTCCTCGTACTAAATCGATCATAACATGAGCTACAGAGGTCCAAATGAGACGGTTCTAGTTGCGTTGGAAAGCTAATATCCGGGGCTTCGAAATGATATATAATTTTCCATCGTTGCCATGCAGTTAGTTGACGCACACGTGTACGCCTGACATTGCGAAAGCTCAGCGACGCGTACGCGTAGATGACGCGTATGCGTGACAGAGCCACGTGCTAGACGTATTAGAAATCGCTGGAGGCAATTTTTGGGCTATTTTTGGCCCAGTTTCAAGCCTGAAAAACACAGATTAGAGGCTGCAGAGTAGGGGAATCAGATTCATTCATTCAGACAACATTCATTCACATAATTTTAGGTTTGAGATGTAGTTTTCTAGAGAGAGGCTCTCTCCTCTCTCTAGGTTTTAGAATTTTAGATTTAGCTATTTTCAATTAGAGATTTCTACTTTACTTTAATTTAGTTTCTCTTCTACTCTTATTTGTTCTAGTCCTTTAGTTTATTTGTCTTCTCTTGTTGCTTTATTTATTCTCCAATTTGGTTTATGAACTCCATGTTAGATTCAATTTCTTATTAATGCAATTTGAGGTATTTCGTATTTATGATTGCTTTCTTCTATTTATGTTATTGATGCTTGCAATTGGTTGTTTGGATTTTATTATCTCTTATTGCTTTTCTATGCTTTTATGTTGTGCCTTCCAAGTGTTTGATAAAATGCTTGGTTAGATTTTAGTGTAGATTTCTCTCCTTTTGGCTTTGGTTGAGTAATTAGAGACTCTTGAGTTACCAAACTCCTTTGTTGATTGATAATTGAAATTTGCTAGTTGATTTGGATCCCTCTAAAGCTAGTCTTTCCTTAGGAGTTGACTAGGACTTGAGGAATCAAATTGATTTATCCACTTGACTTTCCTTCATAGTTAGAGGTTAACTAAGTGGGAGCGATGGACAATTCTCATCACAATTGATAAGGATAACTAGGATAGGAATTCTAGTTCTCATACCTTGCCAAGAGTTTTCTTAGTTATTAATTTAATTTCTTGCCATTTAATTTCCTTGTTCCTTATTTAAAAAACCCCAAAAAGATACTTTCCCGTAACTAATAATAACTACACTTCCCTGCAATTCCTTTGAGAGACGACCCGAGATTTGAATACTTCGGTTATTATTTTTAGGGGTTTGTTACTTATGACAACCAAATTTTTGTATGAAAGGATTCTTTGTTAGTTTAGACTCTATACTAGCAACGAAAATTTATTTAGAATTTTTTACTAGCAAAAATCCGTTCATCAAAATGGCGCCATTGCCGAGGAATTGCAAATGTGTGCCTTATTATTAGTTATTGTGAAAATTGTGAATAATTTTGCTTTTTCGTTTCTTTGTTAGTGTTTCTAGTTTTAGGAGTTTATTTTCATTAATTCTTATTAGTTTTTGTTTTTACTTTCTTCTGTTACTATGAATTCTCACCCCTTTGGCTATGAGTTTGGTCTAAATTATGTTGTAGGGAATAGAAGCTACAATGAGAACACGCATCAAGGTTGGGACAGTCAAAAATGGGAGGAGCCATAAGGATTTGATCAACCCTCTCCAATGCACTATGACCAACAACCATTCTATGATGCATACCAGGACAATAGCTATGGTGGACCTTTTTGTGAAAACCAAATTTTTGTATTAAAGGATTCTTTGTTGGCTTAGAAACTATACTAGCAACGAGAATTTATTGTGAATTCTAAACCGTCAAAAATCCGTTCATCAGGCATATTCATAAAACATGAAAAAATTGTAAAAATATTCAAAACTATGAACAACAATGAACAAAGTCAACAATGGCAACTCAAACAAACATATAATAACCACTAAACATCAAAATCATCAACTAAAAATCAAAATTGCAAAAGTATATATGTATTGATAAAGTGAATTAAATTATATAAAAGTGTAGAACAAGTAGTGCAATTAAAGAGAAAATTAAGAAATATTTACAATGAAAGCAAGCTAGAATCTAAGATCAAAATTGGAAAATGTGAAATTGTAATCTAAACCCTAATTAAACCCTATGAAAGTTGAGAGAAAACCTAAAGAAAAACTAAACTAAAACTACCTAAAACTATCTAAGAATATGCCGAAGTGTTGTATGGTATTCTATGGTCTCTTCTCCACTTGCTAGACCTTCTATATATGCTTCAAACCAATCAGAAATGGGCCAGAAAAGCCTTCAAAATAGTGAGCCATGTGACTTTTTAATGAAGTCACGTACTGGTATTTGTGCATATGCATAGGTGTGTGCGTACGTGATGAGCGGATAATTTATACGCTTTTTGGCATTGTTTTTAGTATGTTTTTAGTAGAATCTAGTTACTTTTAGGGATGTTTTCATTAGTTTTTATGTTAAATTCATATTTCTGGACTTTACTATGAGTTTGTGTGTTTTTCTGTGATTTCAGGTATTTTCTGGCTGAAATTGAGGGACTTGAGCAAAAATCAGATTCAGAGGTTGAAGAAGGACTGCTGATGCTGTTGGATTCTGACCTCCCTGCACTCAAAGTGGATTTTCTGGAGCTACAGAACTTCAAATGGTGCGCTTTCAATTGCGTTGGAAAGTAGACATCCAGGGATTTCCAGCAATGTATAATAGCCCATACTTTGGCCTTGTTTAGACGACGTAAAAGGGCGTTGAATGCCAGTTCTACGCTGCTGTTTGGAGTTAAACGCCAGAAACAAGTCACAAACCAGAGTTGAACGCCAGAAATACATTACAACCTGGCGTTCAAATCCAGAAAGAGCCTCTGCACGTGTAACATTCAAGCTCAGCCCAAGCACACACCAAGGGGCCCCGGAAGTGGATTTATGCATCAATTACTTACTTCTGTAAACCCTAGTAGCTAGTTTATTATAAATAGGACTTTTTACTATTGTATTAGACATCTTTGAACATCTTTGGATTATATTTTGATCTATTGATCACGTTTGGGGGCTGGCCACTCGGCCATTCCTACCCTCTATTCACTTATGTATTTTCATACGGTAGAGTTTCTGCACTCCATAGATTAAGGTGTGGAGCTCTGCTGTTCCTCAAAGATTAATGCAAAGTACTACTGTTTTCTATTCAATTCATCTTATTTCGCTTCTAAGATATTCATTCGTACTTCAACCTGAATGAGATGAA
>NC_029785.2:39904028-39908620 GCF_000816755.2 Arachis ipaensis | reverse complement strand
TTTGGATTATCTTTTGATCTATTGATCACGTTTGGGGGCTGGCCATTTGGCTATGCCTGAACCTTTCACTTATGTATTTTCAAACAGTAGAGTTTCTGCACTCCATAGATTAAGGTGTGGAGCTCTGCTGTTCCTCAAAGATTAATGCAAAGTACTACTATTTTTCTATTCAATTCAACTTATTCCGCTTCTAAGATATTCATTCGCACTTCAACCTGAATGTGATGAACGTGACAATCATGATCATTCCTTATGAACACGTGCCTGACGACCACTTCCGTTCTACCTTAGATTGAATGAGTATCTCTTGGATCTCTTAATCAGAATCTTCGTGGTATAAGCTAGATTGATGGCGGCATTCATGAGAGTCCGGAAAGTCTAAACCTTGTCTGTGGTATTCCGAGTAGGACTCTGGGATTGAATGACTGTGACGAACTTCAAACTCGCGAGTGCTGGGCGTAATGACAGACGCAAAAGGAGGGTGAATCCTATTCCAGTATGATCGAGAACCTCAGATGATTAGCCGTGCTGTGACAGAGCATTTGGACCATTTTCACAAGAGGATGGGATGCAGCCATTGACAAGGGTGATGCCTCCAGACGATTAGCCATGCAGTGACAGCGCATCGGACCATTTTCCAGAGAGGATCAAAAGTAGCCATTGCCAATTGTGATGTCCTTACATAAAGCCAGCCATGGAAAGGAGTAAGACTGATTGGATGAAGACAGCGGGAAAGCAGAGATTCAGAGGAACGAAAGCATCTCTATACGCTTATCTAAAATTCTCACCAAGGATTTACATAAGTATCTCTATCCCTATTTTATGTTTACTTATTATTTAATTTCAAAAACTCCATAACCTTTTGATATTCGCCTGACTGAGATTTACAAGATGACCATAGCTTGCTTCATACTAACAATCTCCGTGGGATCGACCCTTACTCGCGTAAGGTTTATTACTTGGACGACCCAGTGCACTTGCTGTTTAGTTGTGCGAAATTGTGATAAAAAGTTGAGATTACAATTGAGCGTACCATATTGATGGCGCCATTGATGATCACAATCTCGTGCACCAAGTTTTTGGCGCCGTTGCCGGGGATTGTTCGAGTTTGGACAACTGACGGTTCATCTTGTTGCTCAGATTGGGTAACTTTCTTTTCGTTTTCTTTTCAAAAATTTTTCAAAAATCTTTCAAAAATTTCTCCTTTGTTTTCGAAAAATTTTTAAAATAAAAATATTTTTAAAAATATATTTTTCTTCAGAATTTTTAAGAATGAATTCTAGTGTTTCATGAAGCATGTTGAAGCCTGGCTGGCTGTAAAGCCATGTCTAATCCTTCTGGGTAGGGAATGTCAGGCGTGTCATGTTTGAGTTACATACTAAAGCTTAGCTGGCTATTAAGCCATGCCTGACCCTTTGATTGGAGCTTTAGACTAAAGAGCATAAGATTCCTGGAATTCATATAAAAAATTGTTTGGAATCCTTATTTTCCTTTTCAAAATGATTTTCAAAAAAAAAAAAATTAAAAGAAAATACAAAAAAAAAATTTCATAAAATCATAAAAATCAAAAAATTATTTTATGTTTCTTGTTTGAGTCTTGAGTCAAGTTGAAAGTTTGGTGTCAATTGCATGTTCATCTTGCATTTTTCGAAAAATTCATGCATTCATGGTGTTCTTCATGATCTTCAAGTTGTTCTTGGTAAGTTTTCTTGTTTGATCTTGATGTTTTCTTGTTTTGCATCTTTTCTTGTTTTTCATGTGCATTTTTGCATTCATAGTGTCTAAACATGAAAGATTTCTAAGTTTGGTGTCTTGCATGTTTCCTTTGCATATAAAAATTTTCAAAAATAAGTCTTGATGTTCATCATGACAATCAAAGTGTTCTTGGTGTTCATCTTGACATTCATAGCATTCTTGCATGCATTCATTGTTTTGATCTAAAATTTTCATGCATTGAGTCTTTTTCATGGTTTTCCCTCTCATCATTAAAAATTCAAAAATCAAAAAAATAAAAAAAATATCTTTCCTTTTTCTCTCTCTTAAAATTTCGAAAATTAGATTTGACTTTTTCAAAAATTTTTAAAATCTAGTTGTTTTTATGAGTCAAATCAAATTTTCAATTTTAAAAATCTTATCTTTTTCAAAAATCAAGTCTTTTTCATTTTTCTTAGTTATTTTTGAAAATTATAAAAATATTTTTCAAAAATCTTTTTCTTATCTTTGTCTCCTAATTTTCGAAAATAACATCATCAATTAATGTTTTGATTCAAAAATTTCAAGTTTGTTACTTGCTTATTAAGAAAGATTCAAACTTTAAGTTCTAGAATCATATCTCATGATTTCTTGTGAATCAAGTCATTAATTGTGATTTTAAAAATCAAACCTTTTTCAAAACTAATTTCAATCATATCTTTTCAAAAATATCTTCTTATCATATCTTTTTCAAAAACTTGATTTCAAAATATCTTTTCTAACTTTCTAACTCCTTATCTTTTCAAAATTTGTTTCAACTAACTAACTAACTTTTTGTTTGTTTCTTATCTTTTTCAAAACTACCTAACTAACTCTCTCTATCTAATTTTCGAAAATATCTTCCCTCTTTTTCAAAATTTCTTTTTTATTGTGGGAATCTATGGGGTGCAAGCCACTAAAATCTCATTAGAGATGGCAGACAATTCAAGAAAACAGGCTTATGGACAAGTAGAGGCTGTGTTAGTAAAGGTTGAAGGCCTTTACATCCTGCTAATTTCATAGTCCTAGATACTGGGAAGGATGAGGATGAATTCATCATCCTTGGAAGACCCTTCCTAGCCACAGCAAGAGCTGTGATTAATGTGGACAGAGGAGAATTGATCCATCAATTAAATGAGGACAACCTTGTGTTTAAAACTCAAGGATCTCTCTCTGTACCCATGGAGAGGAAGCATAGTAAGCTTCTCTCATTGCAGAGTCAACCAGAGCCCCCACAGTCAAACTCTAAGTTTGGTGTTGGGAAGCCACAACCAAACTCTAAGTTTGGTGTTGAACTCCCATATCCAAACTCTAAGTTTGGTGTTGGAGAGTCTCAACAATGCTCTGAACATCTGTGAGGCTCCATGAGAGCCCACTGTCAAGATATTGACATTAAAGAAGTGCTTGTTGGGAGGCAACCCAATTTTTATCTAATTTCTATTTTTATTGTTTTTCATGTTTTATTAAGTTCATGATCATGTAGAGTCACAAAATAAATAAAAAAATTGAAAACGGAATCAAAAACAGCAGAAGAAAAATCACACCCTAGAGGAAGACCTTACTGGCGTTTAAACGCTAGTAAGATGCATCTGGCTGGCGTTCAACGCCAGAACAGAGCATGGTTCTGGCGCTGAATGCCCAAAATGGGCAGCATCTGGGCGTTTGAACGCCAGAATTGCACCCTAGAGAAGAGCTGGCGCTGAACGCCCAGAACAAGCATGGTTCTGGCGTTCAACGCCAGAAATGGGCAACAAATGGGCGTTCAACACCCAGAACAAGCACCAATCTGGCGCTGAATGCCCAGAGTTGTGTGCAAGGGCATTTTTTCATGCCTAATTGGGTGCAAGGTTGTAAATCCTTGAACACCTCAGGATCTGTTGACCCCATAGGATCACCTCAGGATCTGTGGACCCCACAGGATCCCCACCTACCTCCACTTCACCACTCACATCCATCCACTCTTCCCCAAAAACCTACCTCATGAACACCACCTACCTTCAAAATTCAAAATCAATTTCCCACCCAAACCCACCCTATATGGCCGAAACCTTACCCCCCTCCCTTCCCTATATATAGCCCTCCATTCCTCCTCATTTTCACACAACACAACCCTCTCTTCCCCTTCTTGGCCGAAACATATCTCTCTCTCTCCTCCATTTCTTCTTCTTCTTCATCTCTTAGACCCAAAGAATTATCTCACCATGGTTCGGGGGAAATACTTAGATTTTAGCCCGGAAAATGTGAGGTTGGCGTTTAACTTGCCTATGATGCAAGGAAATGCACGCCCCTACACTAGAAGGGTCAACTTTAATCAAAGGTTGGACTAAGTCCTCATGGACATATGTGTGGAAGGAGCTCAATGGAATATTGACTCCAAAGGCAAGCTGGTTCAACTAAGAAGATTAGACCTCAAGCCTGTGGCTAGAGGATGGTTGGAGTTCATCCAACGCTCCATCATCCCCACTAGCAACCGATCTGAAGTTACTGTGGATCGGGCCATCATGATTCATAGCATCATGATTGGAGAGGAAGTAGAAGTTCATGAAGTCATCTCTCTTGAACTCTACAAAATGGTCGAAAAGTCCTCCCCCATGGCAAGGCTAGCTTTTCCTCATCTTATTTGCCATCTATGTTACTCAGCTGGAGCTTTCATAGAAGGAGACTTTCCCATTGAGGAAGAGAAGCCCATCACTAAGAAAAGGATGGAGCAAGCAAGAGAGCCCATTCATGGAGCTCAAGAGGCGCAGGAAGCTCATCACTATGAGATCCCGGAGATGCCTCAAATGCATTTTCCTCCACAAAACTACTGGGAGTAAATTAACACCTCCCTAGCAGAATTAAGTTCCAACATGGGACAACTA
>NC_029785.2:39870858-39887594 GCF_000816755.2 Arachis ipaensis | reverse complement strand
ATCAACACCTCCCTAGGAGAATTAAGTTCCAACATGGGACAACTAAGGGTGGAACATCAAGAGCACTCCATCATCCTTCATGAAATAAGAGAAGATCAAAAAGCAATGAGGGAGGAGCAACAAAGACAAGGAAGAGACATGGAAGAGCTCAAGGACATCATTGGTTCCTCAAGAAGGAAACGCCACCATCACTAAGGTGGACTCATTCCTTGTTCTTATATTCTCTGTTTTTCATTTTCTATGATAAGTGCTTATCTAAGTTTGTGTCTTATTACATGATCATTAGTATTTAGTAACTATGCCTTAAAGTAGTGAATATGAATCCAACACCTCTCTTAAATGAAAACTGTTTTAATTCAAAAGAACAAGAAGTACATGAGTTTCGAATTTATCCTTGAACTTAGTTTAATTATATTGATGTGGTGACAATGCTTCTTATTTTCTGAATGAATACTTGAACAGCGCATATGTCTTTTGAAGTTGTTGTTTAAGAATGTTAAATATGTTGGCTCTTGAAAGAATGATGATATGGAGACATGTTATTTGATAATCTGAAAAATCATGAAAATGATTCTTGAAGAAAGAAAAAACAGCAAAGAACAAAGCTTGCAGAAAAAGAAAAAAAAATAGGCGAAAAAAAATAGAAAGAAAAAGAAAAAGCAAGCAGAAAAAGCCAAAAGCTCTTAAAACCAAGAGGCAAGAGCAAAAAGCCAATAACCCTTAAAACCAAAAGGCAAGGGTAAATAAAAAGGATCCCAAGACTTTGAGCATCAGTGGATAGGAGGGCCTAAAGGAATAAAATCCTAGCCTAAGCGGCTAAACCAAGCTGTTCCTAACCATGTACTTGTGGCATGATGGTGTCAAGTGAAAACTTGAGACTGAGCGGTTAAAGTCAAGGTCCAAAGCAAAAGAAGAGTGTGCTTAAGAACCCTGGACACCTCTAATTGGGGACTTTAGCAAAGCTGAGTCACAATCTGAAAAGGTTCACCCAATTATGTGTCTATGGCATTTATGTATCTGGTGGTAATACTGGAAAACAAAGTGCTTAGGGCCACGGCCAAGACTCATAAAATAGCTGTATTCAAGAATCATCATACTGAACTAGGAGAATCAATAACACTATCTGAACTCTGAGTTCCTATAGATGCCAATCATTCTGAACTTCAATGGATAAAGTGAGATGCCAAAACTATTCAAGAGGCAAAAAAGCTACAAGTCCCGCTCATTTAATTGGAGCTATGTTTCATTGATAGTTTGGAATTTATAGTATATTCTCTTCTTTTTATCCTATTTGATTTTCAGTTGCTTGGGGACAAGCAACAATTTAATTTTGGTGTTGTGATGAGCGGATAATTTATACACTTTTTGGCATTGTTTTTAGTATGTTTTTAGTAGAATCTAGTTACTTTTAGGGATGTTTTCATTACTTCCTTATTATATGCCTCCTTGATGTTTTACTACCTCAATTTCTCTTTTTTATTTCTTGCAATGGCAATTTCAGGTCTTCTAACAAAAAAGTCCATTGGACCTCTCATACTACTCGCACCCCTTCTAGCACTACTGGCACCCCCTCTAGCTACTGCCATTGGAGTTCGATTATGAAGTTCATCAATCCCTTGAGCATCTTCCTCTAAAAATTTGAACCCCAAACTCTCTAAGTCAAGTTTCCTAGCATTGACATTCTGTTCTTCGGTGCTTCCTGGTGTGGCACTTTGTCTTCCTCGATTCTTTTTTTAATTGTAATACTCTCATAATTTAACAATAATATCCTTTGGGACCATTTTACATCCAGCAACATTTCCAAGCTTGATCATTAAGTGCTCTTTTTCCCGTGTAATGCCTCTTTTCATAATTTTCCCACAAAATTTACATACAGTTTCATTGGTATTTTCTTCTTCTATAGTAATAATATATTTCCAGCTTGGGTCAATTCTATTAGAATGGATAGGAGTTGCGGGACCAACAGGGGCAGTGCCAGCAGCAGGACTAGCAGAGGCAGGGGTAGGAACTTTAGAATCAAGGGCTTGTCTAGAAATGGACATAGTAAACTAAATGAAAAAAAATTGGAAGAAGAGAGTTTTGACACTGATTATTGATAATGGCTATAAAGAACAGGTAGTAGAGAAGAGAGAAAAGAAAAAAATACGACCAGAGAAGTTGAAATAAGATGTACAAACCAGAGGGGGAACCACAGTTAGCAGTGGCAGTAAGGAGTGGCTGTGGTGATGAGCAACAGTGATGATCGGTGGAACGAGTGGCGGCGGCGCCGAATAGCTGCTCGTCACGGCGGCGATGGGTGGCACAGAGAGCAGCATCACAGAGAATAACGTTGTAGAGAACAGAGACGGAGAGAAGTTTTTGTGTAGATGAGGTAGAGGAGGAAGTTTTTAAATAAGAGGCTGATTATTAAGGTTAGTGGGATCACTTAGTGTTCATACCCTGGGTCGAGCTATGCGACCCGGGCTGGCTAAAGACACGAGTGACCGACCTCTTCAGGATGGTCACCACCGACCTCTTACTAAAAGAGTTCGAACAAATCACCATAGAGGCCCAAGCAAGCCCAAACGAAAGGAGCAAAGCCCATTCTAAAGGCGGCAAAGCCAAGAAAGATAAGGCAGTTCCCCTAAAAAGATAAGATAAGATAACTATCTTATCTTATGGGAAGGTCACTCTACACTACTATAAATACACTGGAGCACCCAGGTATAACTCATACTCTTATTCTACACAAAAACCCTGCTTAAAGCCCATGCTAACTTAAGCATCGGAGTCTCTTGTAGGTACCACCACCCTCCGGTGACCAAGGATCAGCGGAACCACCAAATCCAACACGTCGGACACAACAGCTCCGGCAACCACAACAGATCTCATTCGAGATCGACCTTCAGTTTCACGTAACCCTCAGAACATTGGCGCCATTGCTGGGGAACCTGGAAGTCATTCCATCATCATGGCGGAAAACCTTGACAACGACCACAATTCTGATTTAGAAAATAGGACGCTGCATAAGAACGCAGACATCCCACCGAAAAATACACCTCAACAAAATGGAGACAAGCATTCTCCAAACACAGAAATTTTAGATGCCCTCCGAGAACAGCAGGAACGTCTCAAGCAGCTTGAACAAGAGGCTGAACACCAGCGCGAAGCCAAAAGAGATCTCCGGAGGGAAACAAGTCGACGTCGAGAGTTAGAAGACAAGCTCCTAAAGCTCGAGGCCGACCTTAAAACCAAAACCATTCGATCCAGTCATGAAGACAGCTCCCACAAAGATCAAGACCCATTCACCAAAGAGATCATGAAAGCTAAAGTCCCAAAGGACTTCAAAGCTCCTGACATGACCCCATACGATGGTACATCGGCTCCGAGCCATCATCTCAATAATTTCAGAAGTAGGATGCATGTCACAGATACCTCAGATGCAATTTGCTGTAAAGCTTTCCCGACCACCTTAACCAGAACGGCAATAAAGTGGTTCGACAGCTTGCCACCAAGATGAATAGCAAGCTTTGATGACCTCGCCAAGAAGTGCCTAGCCAGAATCTCCATCCAAAAAGACAAAGTTAAACATGCCCCAAGCCTGTTAGGAATTAAGCAAGGAGATCGGGAGAGCCTCCGCAACTACATGGAAAGATTCAACAAGGCATGTCTAGACATACAAAGTCTGCCAACAGAAGCAGCCATCATGGGTCTCATCAATGGTCTGCGAGAAGGACCCTTTAGCCACTCTATATCAAAAAAGCATCCAACGTCTCTAAACGAGGTACAAGAACGGGAAGAGAAGTATATCAACATGGAGGAGAACTCTCGACTAGGGGAAATCTCAAAATCCGGACTCTCTTACCCCCCTCGAGACAAGGATAAAGAGTCCAGAAAAAAAGAAGACCACAACTACACTCCACTCAGAGTGTCCCTTGTGGATGTATACAGAGAGATATGCAACACTGAGAAGATCCACCGCCTTGCCCGATTAAACACAAAAGGGGAAGAGGAAATCAGACAGAGTACTACGAATACCACCGAATCTACGGGCATTCTACCAATGAGTGCTTTGACCTAAAGAATGTCATAGAAATATTGGCACGAGAAGGGTGACTAGACTGGTTCTTAGCCAGTAAGACGGAGAAACCGAGAAAGAGAAGAAGGGAAGAAGAGATTGGACAAGCTAAACACCCCCACCACACCCCCGAAAGACACGTTCATATGATAAATGGAGGATTCGCAGGAGGGGGATCTCTAAATAATCACGCAAAAGACACCTTAAG
This sequence comes from Arachis ipaensis, assembly GCF_000816755.2. NCBI lineage: Eukaryota > Viridiplantae > Streptophyta > Magnoliopsida > Fabales > Fabaceae > Arachis > Arachis ipaensis. The sequence continues at coordinate 39,883,329 of NC_029785.2, read as the reverse complement.
GAGGTGTACCATGTCAGAGGAGGAGACAGGTCGGCCAACTTCCCCAATATCACCTTCACTCAAGAAGACGCTGCGGGAATCATCCCGGGGCATGATGATCCCATGGTTATTACTATCATACTGGCCAATGCTAATCTCCACCGAACACTGGTAGACCAAGGAAGCTCCGCGGATATCTTGTTTAAATTCGCCTTCGACAAGCTCGGTCTACAAGATAAAGAGCTCAAAGCATATCCGAATAGCTTGTTCGGACAGGGAAACACTCCAATCCAATCACTTGGATATATCTCACTGCACACAACCTTTGGAAAAGGAACTCGGTTCAGGACACTCAACATAGACTACATAGTAGTCGACGTGAGCTCAGCCTATAACGCTCTAATAGGTCGGACAAAGCTAAACCAGCTCGTCGCAGTAGTCTCCACTCCACATCTGCGCATGAAATTCCCAACTTAAGAAGGGATCGCCATGATAAAGGGAGACCAAAAGATTGCGCGACACTGTTACAATGAAAGTCTAAACCTTAAAGGCGGCCCCAAAGGGGAGGAAATCAACAATATCGAACTCGGGGGAGTACGTGCCCGTGAGGAACTTCGACCGCGACCCCAAGGCAAGATCGGAGAAGTCCAGATCGGGGATGCCCACGATAAAATAACAAATATCGGGGCAACCTTAAAAAGAGACTTAAAGGAGCCACTGATACAATTCCTAAAGGATAATGCCGATCTCTTTGCATGGAAGGAAGCGGACATGCCCGGCATAGATCCCAAGCTAATGTGCCATAAGCTGGTAGTATACCCTGGATCTCGACCCGTGCAACAAAAACGTAGGAAGCTCGGGCCAGAAAGATCCCAAGCTGTGGAAGAGTAAGTGCAAGCTTTACTAGAGGCAGTGTTCATAAGGGAGGTCAAATACCCATTATGGCTAGCCAACATTGTCTTAGTGAAGAAGTCAAATGGCAAGTGGAGAATGTGTACCGACTACACCGACCTCAATAAGGTCTTCCCAAAAGATCCCTACCCACTCCTAAACATAGATACTCTAGTGGATACCTCTTCTGGATACAAGTACCTCTCCTTCATGGATGCCTATTCAGGATACAACCAAATCCCAATGTACCCACCTGATCAAGAGAAGACCTCGTTCCTAACCCCAAAGGCAAACTATTGCTATATAGTTATGCCATTCAGGCTTAAAAATGCAGGAGCTACCTACCAAAGATTGATGAACAAAGTCTTTGCTGACCATATTGGAAAACTGATGGAGGTTTACATAGATGACATGCTGGTAAAAACACAAAGTGAGGAATCATTGTTGTCTGACCTTACTAAAGTGTTCGACACCATCAGAAAGTACGGTATGTGACTTAAACCCGCAAAGTGCACCTTCGCAGTAGAGGCTGACAAATTATTAGGCTTCATGCTCACCTAAAGAGGAATCGAGGCAAATCCAGATAAATGTCAGGCTATACTCAACATGAAAATTCTGACTTGCGTCAAAGAGGTACAACAGCTCAACGGCAGACTGGCAGCTCTGCCCAGATTTCTGGCCGGATCAGCCATAAGATCTCTCCCCTTTTTATGCAAGAGAAAGCATTCCAAGATTTCAAAAAATTCTTGGGGCAACCACCCATTCTTACCCGACCACGGAAAGGAGAAGCACTCATATTATACCTCATAGTGGGAAGTCGGGCAATAGCCTCAACACTAGTCAGAGAAGACGAAAATGGGCAACAACCCATCTACTTCATCAGCAAAGCTCTCCAAGGGCCGAACTAAACTATAAAAAGATAGAAAAGTTCGCCTATGACGTTAGAATTTTTGCCAGTAAAGAATTTCATAAAAACAGTCGCGTTGTAGATATAGTCTCTAAACCAACAAAAATCCCTTCGTACAAATGTTTTGGTTGTCACAAGTAACAAACCCTTTTTAAAATTGATAACTGAGTATTTAAACCTCGGGTCGTCTTCTCAAGGAATTGCAGGGAAGTATGTTCTTATTATTGATTATGAGTTTTGTAAATTGGGGGTTTTGGAGCTTGGGCAATGAGCACAGATATATTTAAATGACAAATAAAATAAATAAATAATTGTAAAATAAACTTTTGGCAAGGTATGAGAAATTGGAAGTCCAGTCTAGTTATCCTTATCAATGATAATAAAAACTGAATCTTAATTCCACTTAGTTAACCTTTGCTATAACAAGGGAAGGTCAAGCGACTAATTATTTAGATCTTTGAATCCTAGTTAATTCCTAAGAAAAGATTGGGATTATTGAAGATCAATTCAATTAGCAAGGATAACAATTATCAATTATGCTATTGAGTTGGATAATTCCTGAGTTACTGATTTCTTAACCAAGACCAAAAGGGAAAATATCTAAATTAAATTAAAAGCATTCATATAAATAAAGCAAAGCAAAATTAAGTCTAAAAATACCTCGAATTTCATTCACAAAAGAACTTAAATCTGACATACAAATTAAATTAGAGAAATAAATAAAAAGAACATTGAACCTAGGATTGAGAGTCACTCCTAAAACTAAGAGAAGTCCTAAATCCTAATCCTAAGAGAGAGGAGAGAACCTCTCTCTCTAAAAACTACATCTACTCCTAAAATTGTGAATGTGAGAGCCTTGTTATGAATGGATGCATTCCCCCACTTTATAGCCTCTAATCTGTGTTTTCTGGGCTGCAAACTGGGTCAAAAACAGCCCAAAATTCGCTGGTCTCGAATTCAATCACGCTGGATTTCTGTCACTGCGATGCGGCCGTATAGAGCACGCGGTCGTGTCACCTAGCATCAGGGAAACTATAGCATATTATATATCAAATCGAATCTTCGGATGTTAGCTTTCCAACGCAACTGGAACTGCGTCGTTTGGACCTCTGTAGCTAAAGTTATAGCCATTTGAGTGCGAAGAGGTCAGGCTGGATAGCTTAGCTATTTCTCCAACTTCTTGTATTCCTTCCACTTTTGCATGCTTCCTTTCCATCCTCTGAGCCATTCCTGCCCTGTAATCTCTGAAATCACTTAACACACATATCAAGGCATCTAATGGTGATAAGAGAGGATTAATATTAGCAATATAAAGGCCAAAGAAGCATGTTTTCAATCAAAGCACATAATTAGGAAGGCAAATGTAAAACCATGCAAATAGTATGAATAAGTGGGTAAAGAGTTGGTAAAATCCACTCAATTGAGCACAAGATAAACCATGAAATAGTAGTTTATCAGCCTACGCCCTCATACTCACTTCTCGGCGACTCCGCCCATACTTCCAAGCTCACACTATCAGGGTTCGGACCAACCAGCCCATAAAAGGCATCCTCCAGAAAACAGACTTAGCAGGAAGAATCCTACAATGGGAAATTGAATTATCTGAATTCTATCTTCGATATGAAGCTCGGACAGCCATCAAATCACAGTACCTGGCCGACTTCATTGCAGAATACACTGACGCCCCGGGAACCCCCACAAAATGGAATCTCTACGTGGACGGCTCTTCAAACAAAACCGGGAGTGGCGCAGGTATAATTATAGAAAGTGATCAGAGAACCCAAATCGAGCTCTCACTAAAGTTTGAATTCCTTGCTTCAAATAATCAAGCTGAGTATGAGGCACTACTGGCTGGTTTGAGACTGGCTAGGGAGGTAGGAGTTCAAAAGCTTGTCATCTTCAGCGATTCACAAGTAGTTACCTCACAAATAGAAGGAAGCTACCAAACTAAGGACCCCACCATGAAAAAATATCTGGACAAGACCAGAGACCAGCTCGGACAATTCGGGGAATATGAGGTCCAACATATACCTCGAGAACAGAACGCTCAAGCTGATGCACTCTCAAAACTAGCTAGCACCAAACCAAGGGGCAATAACAGAAGCCTCATCCAGGAAACATTGCCAAGTCCATCAATCTCGGAAGAAGAAAAGGTCCTAACTATATCAGCTCAGGATCAAGGATGGATGGCCCCCATAATCAACTACCTCAAATCAGAGATACTTCCCACAGATAAGAAGGAGGCAAAAAGGCTAATACGAGAAGCACAGTACTACACTATAGTAGGAGACATCTTATATAGGAGAGGGATCTCAACACCCCTCCTAAATATGTGTCGACCTCCAATACAAGGGAAGTCTTGGAAGAAGTACATGGTGGCATGTGTGGCAACCACCTGGGGGCACGAGGTCTTTCTAAAAAGGTACTCTCAGCCGGTTTCTTCTGGCCAACCTTGGGAAAAGAAGCATGCTAACTTCCATATCGCTCCACCAGAGGAGCTCATTAGTGTTACGTCGCCCTGGCCATTCACAAAATGGGGGGCTCGACCTCCTTGGACCCTTCCCCCAAGGGTCAGGACAAGTCAAATTCCTCATTGTGGGAATAGACTATTTCACAAAGTGGATTGAAGCAGAGCCCTTAGCTAATGCTACCGCCCAAAGAAGTCGGAAATTTCTATATAGGAACATTATCACAAGGTTTGGGGTCCCTTACTCTATCACCACAGATAATGGCACTCAGTTCACGGACACAGGTTTTAGAAATTTGGTAGCTGACTTAAAAATAAAGCACAAATTCACATCTGTAAAACACCTACAAGCCAACGGACAGGCAGAAGCTGCCAATAAAGTCATACTGGCTGGGTTAAAAAGGAGACTACGGGACGCGAAGGGAGCTTGGGATGAAGAGTTCCCACAAGTCCTATGGGCATATCGGACAACTCCACACTCCACCACAGGATAATCACCCTTTTGACTCGCTTACTGGATGGAAGCAATGGTCCTAGTAGAAATAGAAGAAAGATATCCTAGAATAATCTTCTACAATGAAGATGCCAACTCACAAATTCAAAAAGAGGAGCTCGACCTACTTCCAGAAGTCCGAGAAATAGCTCGAATTAGGGAGGAAGCATTAAAACGTCGAATGGATCTAAATTATAACTAGAAGGTAGTCCAACGAAGCTTCACCACCAACGATCTCATCTTAATCCGAAATGACATCGGAGCAGGTCGATCAGGAGAAGGGAAGCTAGCATCTAACTTGAAAGGAGCCTACCGAGTTGTCGAAGTACTAGGGAAATGTTACTACAAGGTGTCTGACCTCGAAGGGTAAGAGCTACCAAGGTCATGGCATGCCTGTAACCTAAGAAGGTACTATAGTTAGAAAATAATAAAAAAGGATCTTAGGTTAAGGTGCACTCTTTTTCTTGAAAAGGTTTTTTAATGAGGCGCCAGGCCAAGATCTACAAAATTGTCCAACTTAGAAGGGTAAGCACTCATATGTATATATTCCTGTTTATATTCCTATTTGAATAAAGTTTTTTAGATTCCCTAAAAAGTTTCCTACCAAGACACATTAATCTAAGCTCACAAAAATGCAACAATTCATCGACCGATTATAAAGAAGTCGGCAAGGTGAAAACCAAATTCATCGACCGATTATAAAGAAGTCGGTAAGGTGAAAAACCAAATTCATCGACCGATTATAAAGAAGTCGGCAAGGTGAAAGTAGACGAGACAGATTAATGCAAGAATTTATAAAAAGTAATCCATAGAAAGCGGCCTGACGAGGTCTGACTAAACATGGATTACTAAAAATAACTTAAGAAGGCCCGACAAAGAAGTCGGACCAATGAAAGGATCACTAAAAAGGGACGAAGACATCTCGCAAAGGCCAAAGAAAGGCCAGCAATGCTTTGCTGAAAGGTACGAAGTCTTGAAAAAAGACACTACTTAAAAAGCAAACGCACAAAACCAAAGGAAGGGCTAAAAAGTCGTCCAACTAAACTATAAAGAAAAGGTTCCCCTTGGAACACTACCTAAAAAGTTATTGGAATATGACTGAAAAGCTCAGACAAAGAGGTCGCGCAATGAAAGAAGCCCAGGAATGACCTCAAAGAAAGGAACAACCTAAGGCTCAGAAACGTGCGCTTAAAGGGACACAGCTCTGCCTATAAAGCCACGACTCCACGACAAGGTTATCAAAATCGTTCGGACAAACTAAAAAGGTTCTACAAGAACATTAAAAAGTTGTCGGACGACTTAGCTCCGAGGATCACCCTACCCAAACAGAAAATAGACAAAATAAGAAATGACCAAAAAGAGGTCGGACAGAAAAATACCAACCCTCTATAAAAACCCACAAAAGGGTGCGAAGGTATGGTCAACATATCAGAGAAACATATCCATCAAAATAAAACATTAAAGACTCAAAAGGCCACCCAAGGAGCAGCCTCAGAGTTTAAAAGTGTTTTGTTTTTCCAAAATAAAGTTGCATAGAAGCAACTAAATGTCAAGAGAGCCAACCATATAAAAAGTTACAAAAAGAAAACTAAAGTTCAAAAAGTCCACAAGCCGGACTATATACAAATACACAGAGATCATAAGGGGTTCAAAGTCTCCTCGGTAGTAGCATCCTGGGCTGAAGGAGGAGGAATGGCCTTCAAAGGGGTTGCATCCACAGTCCCATCCTCCCGGTTCAGAATTCGAACATCAGGATCAGACTCGGGACGGTCGACCTCAGCTGAAGGAGTTGAAGAAGTCAAGGCGGCAGTAGCTTTGGCCGGCGACGCAGGGGGAGGACCTTCATCTTCATCGTCTGGGGCAGGCACAATCTTGCCGTCCTCCACTACATTATCCAGACTAAAGAGAGTCAGGTCGAGTTCAGGGGCAAAAACCCGGAATTGGGCCTTCAAGTTCTCATAAGCATCAGTCACACTGTCCACCAGGTGACCCTGAAGCTCGGTATAATCAGCCTGGGCAGACTGAATCCTTTCCCTGGCCTCCAACAGCTCACCATAAGTGCGAGTATAGCTCTCTTTATACTTTTTCGCCGCTTCCTCAGCCAGGTTTGTGGCAGCCTCAGCAGCAGTAGCCAGGGACTTCTCCCTCTCCATATCCAGTTCCAACTTTGCCACCTTAGCGTTAAGCTCATCCTTCAAAGCCTTGATTCTATTAAATTCGGACTTGGCATTGATAAACCACTATTTTATGATTTATCTTGTGCTAATTTGAGTGGTTTTTATCAACTTTTCACCCACTTATTCATATGATTCGCATGTTTTACGTTTTCCTTCCTGATTTTGTGCTATGATTGAAAACATGCTTCCTGGGCATTTAAATTACTAAATATTAATTCTCTCTTTATACCATTCGATGCCTTGATTTGTGTGTTAAGTATTTTCAGATCTCCCAAGGCAGGAATAGCTTAGAGGACAGAAAGGAAACATACAAAAATGGAAGGAAAGCACAAAAATGTAGTTTTGAAGAAAAGGGCAGCGACGCGAACGCATGGATGACGCGCCCGCGTGCCTAGCGCGAAAAGGCATCGACGCGAACCCGTGACTGACGCGGACGCGTGCCTTGAGTAGAACGCAAATGACGTGTACGCATGACCGAAGCGAACGCGTGACAAGGAAAACTCTCAGATGACGCGAACGCGTGACCTACGCGAACGCGTGACAGACGCCACGCACCAAAATCTGCAGAAAATGCCCCCAGCGATTTCTGGACCCTTTTTCGGCCCAATTCTGAATCCAGAAACACAGATTATAAGCCAGAGAATGGAGGAATAAAAAAAACAGATCATACATTCATAATTCATAATTATTAGGATTTAGATGTAATTTTTAGAGAGAGAGGTTCTCTCCTCTCTCTCTTAGGATTTAGGATTTTAGGTATTCTATTAGTTTATTTCAACTCTTTATCAGGTTCAATATTCTTTTTATATTTTTATTTATTCTAATGCTTTTATTCGTATCTGACTTATGTCGCCAATTTGGCTTATGAACTCTTTATGTTTAGATTGATTTTCTTTTATCAATGCAATTGAGGTATTTCAGATTTATGATTCCTATTTAGCTTTTTATATTCTTGGCTTAAATTGATTAATTGGAGACTCTTGAGTTATCAAACTCATCGTGATTGATAATTGTTATTTTTGCTAATTGAATTGAATTCCAATAACTCTAGTCCTTTCTTAGGAATTGGCTAGGACCTGAAGATCAAACTAATTAGTCAACTTGACTTTCCTTTGCCTTAGTAAAGCTTGACTAAGTGGGGTTAAAACTCAATTCTCATCACCATCGATAAGGATAACTAGGATAGGACTTCCAAATTCTCATACCTTGCCAAGAGTTCTTTTCTTTTATTATAATTAACTTATTTTTCTTGTCATTTAAATTACTTGCTTCTTATTTCAAAAACCCCCAATTTACAAAACTCATAACCAATAATAAGAACATACCTCCCTGCAGTTTCTTGAGAAGACGACCCAAGGTTTAAATACTTCGGTTATCAATTTTAAAGGGGTTTGTTACTTGTGTCAACCAAACATTTTTACGAAAGGATTTTCTATTGGTTTAGAAACTATACTTACAACGTGATTATATTTGTGAATTTCTTTACCGATAGAAAAACCGATCGTCAAAAATGGCACCGTTGCCGGGGAACTACAAACGTGTGCCTTATTATTGGTTATTGTAAATATTTTTCTTTTGCTTGTTTATTTATTTCTGTTTTCATTTTTTATTCTTATTAGCTACCATGAGTTCTCACCCCTCTCGCTTTGAGTTTGGTTCTAATATTATTGAAGGGAATGAAAGCTATAGCAGGAACATGCATCAAGGTCAGAACAATCAAGGATGGATGGAGCCACGAGGACTTGATCAACCCTTTAGGCTACAACACCCTCCACAGTATCACAGACGACGACCATTCTACAATGCATGCCAAGGCAATAGATACGGTGGATTCTTTTGTAGTTACCAACAAGTTCCACCCTATGCTTATGAACCACCCTCTCAACATAGCTTTGAACCACCACACTCACAAGTTTCTTTTCACCATTCACCACCATATGACCCTTATCCACCACAATTCCAATCTAATTACTCCCAAGAACCACCACCACAAAATTCACCATCCCCATGTCCTTATCAAGAAGAACCACCTCTGTATTATGAGCCCTCTCTCCCAACCAATGAACCCTCATATCCACCCCAATCTCCAATGGATGAAACCCTTCGTGTTCTTCTTCAAGGACAAGTGAAGATGCAAAGGAACGTACTGGAACTCACTACTGCCTTAACCGAGGTAGTAAATAAATTAGCTTCCCAACATCTGAGCACTCAGAGTACTCCCATGGCTACATGTGGAGAATCAAAAGAAGAGCGTAGCATGAAGGAGACACTAGAAACTTCGGTGGACAATGAGGAGCATGGCTTTGTATTGGAACAAGTGGAGGAAGCCATAATAATTGTAGAGGAAGAAGTGGTTGAATATTTAGGAGATGCTGAACCTCTATGGGAATTGAGAACTGTGAAGGATTCCTCCGAGAAGTTCGAATTTGATGCCAAGGAGGATAGTGTACAACCTCCAAAGCATATCTCTTGTGAAAAATTGGACGGAACAGACCAAGAAGTTGATTCCATAGGCAGTGATGATCATGAATCAAGCTCTCCTAGTCACAAACTTGCATCCGCAACTGAATTCCTTGAGCCTGAAGAACCTTATCCAACTGAATACGAAGATGATGTCGAGGTAGATTTCTCTCAACCTCCAACTTATGACTTGAGTGACGAGGAAGACATAGAAGACTTTGATCAAGACGCATTTGTAGTTGAAGAATTTTGCAAAGAAGTGGAGGAATTCACAGAAGAATACAAGGGAGTAAAACTTACAGAACCACTGGAAACACCTATCCTAAGGCCATTACCACCTAATACAAGCTTCAAGTTGGTACAATCCTTAACCTTTGTCTTTACTTTTCCACTTGAATATGGTTTGCTTGAAACAGATGGCCAGCTTAGAGCTCTCTGCGGCTTTAAGAGTAAGAGGGAAATGGCTCGTACTCAGAGCTGGTGTGCAAGATTCAATAAGGTTCCACGCTTCAATTCGAAGTGCAAGGATTGGTATCAAGTTCAATTGAATGGGTCTCGGAAGGCGTTTGGTCATCTTGGTGAGAATACAATTTCTAAACCGCCCGGATGGAAGAATATAGATCAAGACAAAGGCGGATTTAAAAGCAAAGTTTGGAATCCTGGAATCTATTCTGACATTCGTCACCCCGGGAGCCTGAGAATCTGTTTGAAGCTGCTCAAAAGCTTTACATGCCTAGTTTGGGACCCCGGAGGCTGTTGGCATTCCAAACATTGGTGGAGATTTCTAGATGAATTTAAGCACAAGCCACCATGACAGGAAGCTCATCAAATGTCCAACTTAAGGACTTTAACTAAAAGTGCTAGGTGGGAGACAACTCACCATGGTATGATCGTTTTTTTTTCAATTTTATTTCGTGTTATTTGTCTTTATTTTATTTTATTTTCATTGAACCTGGAAGTATTCATAGCATCTCCATTAGCACTGCATATTGCATACTGCATAATTGCATAACATAAAAAAAATTTTTTTTAAGCCACGCGAGCGCGCAGGCCACGCGTGGGCGTGAACTGGATATCGGCGTAAAGATCCAACGCCCAGAAAGTTGGGCTGGAATCATGCGGCTGGTGTGCGTTTAGCACAAAACGGCCTGCGCGTTCGCGTCCCTAACGCGAATGTCTCACTTGCAAAACACTCATCCCACGCGAAAGCATGAGCGACGCGTCCGCGTCGTGTGGATATTATGGCCCCCTAAATGGAGACAGAGAGTTGCGCTGAAACGACGCTGGAAGTGTGCGTCTAGCACAATTTTCAGCGACGCGATCGCGTGCCTCACGCGTCCGCGTCACCCATCTTTTTCCAAACCCACGCAATTGCGTCAACCACACAACCGCGTCACTCAAAAAAATTTGGCAAAAAGAGTTTCGAACAGAGAGTTGCGCAAACGCGAGGCTGCACTCGCGCCAATCGCAGAAATCAGGCCACGCGATCGCATGACCCACGCGTCCGCGTCACCTGACCTTATCGCGTACCACACGACCGCGTCACTCACGCGTCCGCGTCGCCTGCGCCGCACAATTTATCCAAATCAGCGCCAATTATCTTATCTTTTATTTTCTAATCCTAATTTCTTCTAGCTTTCCTTCTTTCTTCTTTATTTCTTACTTTATCTCTTTGACTTCTCATCCTTTTTCACTTTCATCCTATTTTATTTAATTCATTTGCATACTTTCATTCATTGCATTTTAATTTAGTGCATATTTTTATTTTCTTTTCTAAAATCATTATTTTTCCTTTGGTGTTGAATTTTCTTATTTCACTGTTGCATCTTCTCTTGAATTATTTTAGGTGCTTAGTGACTTGTTTTATTCTGGTTAGGTAATATTATTTAAATCAATGCCAATCTTTTATACCTGTATTACTTTTGCATTGACATGAATTTATATTACCTCTCCTTACCCACACTCTCCCTCATTGTTGCAAAATTTTGCACCACTGGTATGCCATGTGCTTTTATTGTTTTCTCACTTGCATGTTGTAGCTACCATGTAATTGAGACCCTTATTATTTGGCATTACCCACTCATATTTTATTTGTTTTCTATCATTGTTTTTGGGTTTCTGTTCTTCTTTTCCTCTTCTTTCAGGATGGCCACCAAAGAAGGGAAAGGGAAAGCTTCTAAATGGAGAGACAAACAAGTCCATCTGCATAATCTTTAGGGAAAAGCATCAGTTACAGCAGCCCGTCCACTTGCACATCTTAGCATGTACCGAGGACGGTGTAATATTTAAGTGTGGGGAGGTCGATACCGATCTCCATGGTTAGTTATTTTCTTCTCAACACCAATATTTTATTTTCTTTGTTAATTCATTGTTGCATTTGCATATTTAATTGCATATTTGTTTGATTTTATGCATTTAGTTACTGCTTGGTTGAAGTAATATTTTCTTTTTCCAGAAATTTTTATAGTATTTCACTAATTTAAATTGAAAAATTTTTTTGTGTTAAAACTTGTTAGAAGACTGTAAATTGGAACATGGTTTTTGAGCCAAAAGACACACAACCTGTGAGACTTTGAGCTTATTTATATGGTTACATTATTTAACCATAATATTTTATCCTTGTGTGTTTCCTTCTCTATGATTGTAATCTATATTTTGTTCCATTCTATATGTCTACTATTTAGTGTATTTACATGCTTACATATGATTGAGGGCATTACTTGTTTTAAGCTCACTAATCCTAAATAAGCCTACCTTTTACATCACCCTTGTTAGCCCCCTTGAGCCTTTTAACCCCCTTCTGTTCTATAACCACATCACTAGCCTTAAGCAGAAAAACAAAAGTAAAAATCCCAAATTGAATCTTTGGTTAGCTTAAGATGGAGATTATGTATCAACTAAGTGTGGGGAAACATGGGAACATGGGTTGATAGGAAAGAATTAAATTAATAAGAATAATCAGAAATTTGGGAGCATGCTCATGTGAAACTAAATTAAACTAAAATACCATGTCCATTGATATATGTTGTGTTTATGTTTCAAAAAAAAAAAAAAAAAAAAAAAAGAAAAAAAAGAAAAAAAATCCAAAAAAAATTTT
>NC_029785.2:39864526-39870755 GCF_000816755.2 Arachis ipaensis | reverse complement strand
AAAAAATCCAAAAAAAATATTCAATAAATAAGTAAATAAATAAGGGGACAAAATTATCCCAATGTTAAGTTAATGAAAAATTAATGCATATGTGATAAAATTAAAATAAAGGTTGGTACATGAGTATGTGATACAAAAGTGGGAATTATGGGTAGCTAGGCATGAATTTAGAGTTACATAGAGTGTGTGTATATATGTTAGGTGAAAGCGTAGGTTAGTCAAAGATTCATATTATAGCTCACTTGGCCATACATATATCCTCACCCTTACCTTAGCCCCATTACAATCTTGACAAGACCTCATGATGTTTGCATTGGTATACTAAATTTTGTTGATTGGTTAGATGAAGAACGAAGTTTAGAAAGCATGATTAGAGAAGAGTAGAGTGAATTACCCTAGACACTTGAGCGATTAGAGTGATATACACTACCAGTGAGGGTTCAATGCTTGATTTTATGTTCCCTGCTTTCATGAGCTCTCTTCTTACAAGTTTACTTGTCTTTTATTGTATAATTTGAATTAGTGAAATCCAGTTCATATTTGTTCTTAAAAAAATTTGTTTACTTTTAACCGAGTAGGAAAAAGCATTTAGCATGTAGTTGCATTCATATAGATAGGTTGCATTTCATACATTCTACCATTCCTCTTCACTCTTTTATAGCTTCTCTTGAGCTTAGCATGAGGACATGCTAATGTTTAAGTGTGGGGAGGTTGATAAACCACTATTTTATGGTTTATCTTGTGCTAATTTGAGTGGTTTTTATCAGCTTTTCACCCACTTATTCATATGATTCGCATGTTTTACGTTTTCCTTCCTGATTTTGTGCTATGATTGAAAACATGCTTCCTGGGCTTTTAAATTACCAAATATTAATTCTCCCTTTATACCATTCGATGCCTTGATTTGTGAGTTAAGTATTTTCAGATCTCCCAAGGCAAGAATAGCTTAGAGGACAGAAAGGAAACATACAAAAATGGAAGGAAAGCACAAAAATGGAGTTTTGAAGAAAAGGGCAGCGACGTGAACACATGGACGACGCGGCCGTGTGCCTAGCGCGAAAAGGCATCGACGTGAACGCGTGACTGACACGGGCGCGTGCCTTGAGCAGAACGCAAATGACGCGTATGCATGACCGAAGCGAACGCGTGACAAGGAAAACTCTCAGATGACGTGAACGCGAGACCTACGCGAACGCGTGACAGACGCTACGCACCAGAATCTGCAGAAAACGCCCCCAGCGATTTCTGGACCCTTTTTCGGCCCAATTCTGAATCCAGAAACACATATTATAAGCCAGAGAATGGAGGAATAAAAAAAATAGATCATACATTCATAATTCATAATTATTAGGATTTAGATGTAGTTTTTAGAGAGAGAGGTTCTCTCCTCTCTCTTAGGATTTAGGATTTTAGGAATTCTATTAGTTTATTTCAACTCTTTATCAGGTTCAATATTCCTTTATATTTTTATTTATTCTAATGCTTTTATTCGTATCTGACTTATGTCACCAATTTGGCTTATGAACTCTTTATGTTTAGATTGATTTTCTTTTATCAATTCAATTGAGGTATTTCAGATTTATGATTCCTATTTAGCTTTTTATATTCTTGACTTAAATTGATTAATTGGAGACTCTTGAGTTATCAAACTCATCGTGATTGATAATTGTTATTTTTGCTAATTGAATTGAATTCCAATAACTCTAGTCCTTTCTTAGGAATTGGCTAGGACCTGAAGATCAAACTAATTAGTCCACTTGACTTTTCTTTGCCTTAGTAAAGGTTGACTAAGTGGGGTTAAAACTCAATTCTCATTACCATCGATAAGGATAACTAGGATAGGACTTCCAAATTCTCATACCTTGCCAAGAGTTCTTTTCTTTTATTATTATTAACATATTTTTCTTGTCATTTAAATTACTTGCTTCTTATTTCAAAAACCCTCAATTTACAAAACTCATAACCAATAATAAGAACATACCTCCCTGCAGTTCCTTGAAAAGACGACCCGAGGTTTAAATACTTCGGTTATCAATTTTAAAAGGGTTTGTTACTTGTGACAACCAAACGTTTGTACGAAAGGATTTTCTGTTGGTTTAGAAGCTATACTTACGACGCGATTATATTTGTGAATTTCTTTACCGATAGAAAAACCGATCGCCAGGCATCCTTCATAAAGGCTTTAGTCGCATGTACCGGAGAACCCTGGACCATACGGCACAAAGCCGCACCCATATGGGCCATCCGAACACTATTGCTGGTGATGAAATCCAAGTGACGAAGGATGGACACGTCGTCCATTGGAAGTTGGCCATAAGGAGCAATCTGTTCATCAACAAACCCCACGGCGTCAAAATCCTGGGCATCCAAGTTATAAGGACCAACAGTCTTTTACTTTTTCGGAGGAGGACCAGCAGTAGGAGAAGAGGTAGCACCAGAAGTTGGTTGAATTGGGTCAGAAGGACCCGAGGTCGGCTTCTTTGGAGGCAGTTGGGAAGACCCTTCAGCAGAAGTTTTTGCAGATAGATTCTCTGCAATTGTCGCCTTCTTTGCCCTATGAAAGGCCTTCATGAAATCCGAAGACTTCACTATTTCTGAAAAAGAAGCCAGCAAAACCAAGTAAGAAAGGGATAAATCGGAAAATAAACAAAGAAAATAAAAGCTAAAAAGAAGTTGGCCACTACCCAGTTCAGCTCGGAGAAGGGAAGGATCTCCCCGAAACCTCTTTGTATCCAGGTGAGGGGGCTCCCCCCAATTCTCCTCTAACACACCCACGAAGGCTTGTTCTAACTCGCTTAGGCTCTCCCAAGAGTACTGATAAAACCCAATTTTGTGGTTTATCTTGTGCTTAATTTAGAAAATTTTATCAACTTTTCTCACATTTATTCAATGAAATAGCATGGTTTTGTAATTCTCCCTAAATTTGTGCTTAAGTGTGAAAACATGCTTTTTAGGTCTAAAATTAGATAAATTTAGTTCACTTTAATTCCATTCGATGCCTTGATATGTTTGTTAAGTGATTTCAGGTTTAGAAGGCAAAGATTAGATTGAGGGAATGAAGGAAAAGCATGCAAAGTGGGAGAACTCATGAAGAAATGAAGGAGTCGCAAAGCTGTCAAGCCTGACCTCTTTCTACTTAACTGATCATAACTTGAGCTACAGATGTCCAAATGAGGCGGTTCTAGTTGCGTTGGAAAGCTAACATCCGGGGCTTCAAAAGAATATAAAATTTGCCATAGTTTCCTGGGGTTTAGAGATGCGTATGCATCATGCACGTGTACACGTCGGTGGATCAGCGTGGGTGATTTTGAAGAAAACGTGGCCAGCGATTTCTAGCTCATTTTGGGCCCAATCCAACTCATTTCTGATGCTATTTAACCCAAGAATTGAGGGGGGAAGGAACCAAGTAGTTATAGTTTAGTTTTCATCATGTTTTAGGGTAGAATTCTAGAGAGAGAGGCTCTCTCCTCTCTCTAGACTTAGGATAGAAATTAGGGTAAAGTTAGGTTAATCTCTCTCAAATTCAACTTTCAATTCTTGTTTTGATTTAGTTTTTCCTTTTAATTTCTTGTTGTTACATCTCTATTTTTCTAGTTTTACTTGTCATTTCCTTTATTTTGTCCTCTTTAATGTCTATGAACCCTTATTGATTTCAATTTCCTTTTAATGCAATTCTATGTTTCCATGCTCTTTTATTGCTTATCTTAGTTGTTATTATTAATTTCTTGCTTATGTTAGTAATGGGTTTCTTTAATTCTAGCATTTGGTGATTTTTACTTTTCTTGCACTCTAGGTGTTTGTTAAAATGCTTCCACTAGTTTTTGAGTAGTTTTCTTTACTCTTGGCCTAGTCTAAGGGAATTGAGTGACCTTGAGTCATTGGGTCTCATTGAATTGGTGATTTGAGAACCCTTGGTGATCAATTTGATACCCATTGACACTAACCCACTACTAATCTAATTAGTAGATAGGTTGGGACTTAAGGGTTGATGTGATCAAGCCTATTTGACGTACTTCAAGCTTAGGAGTAGATATTACGTATTTGGAGGTAGACTTAATAGGTTTGCCCCTCATAATTATTAATGTATGGTTTGTAGACAAGGATGGTGTTCCGAGGGTTACCTGAAACTGTTGGTCGATCTCGGACGAGATCTTCTGTGCTGGTCGAAGCTGACGTGTCTGGCTGGTGGGTGGCGGCCGGAGCGGTTGCTCCGACTTGTTTGACTGGTTGGCTGCTGATCCTTTGTCACCGGAGGGTGGTGGTACCTGCAAAGGACTCCGATGCTTAAGTTAGCAAGGGTATTGAGCAGGTTTTTTTAGTAGAATTAGAGTATGAGTTATACTTGGGTGCTCTAGTGTATTTATAATGGTAAGGAGTGATCTTTCTGGAGATAAGATAGTTATCTTATCTTATCTTATCTTTGAGTGAAGTCATCCTATTTTCAAGGGAACCGCCCTTATCTCTATAGACTTGGGCGGCCTTTGGATTTGGGTCGTGTTCCTCTGTTTGGGCCCTATTTAGGATTTTCCTGGTGATTTGATCGAGCTCTTTGAGAAGAGATCGGATAGTCTGACCTGAAGAGGTGGGTTGACTTTGTCTCCAAACATCCCGGGTCGGAGAGCTCCACCCAGGGTATGAACAGTGCCCCTGCTCGAGTGTGGTCTTCCTTTTGAGGTCGAGTCTTAGTTTTAGGACTTTGATCCTTCTCTAGTGAAGCCGAACTCGAGCATTTTTGTCGACTTCGCTGAAGCTTTTGAATGTGAAGCATTTCTCCTTCGCTTTCTTTTTACAAGTGCGCGCTTTGCATTTGCATTCTTGTCTTGGGAATGTGCGAGGGTTTAATATCCTCATTAATTAATTTTTAATGCTCCATTTCTCTTACCTCTTTCATTTTGAACTTTACACACAAAAAACGGTTTTTTCTTCTCTGTAACTTCCCCCTTTTCTCTCTATCTTTCTGTTTTTTCTGAGATTTTGATGCCAGGGCATTTTGGTCAGTTTCACTGACCTTTTCTTTACTATTTTTAGGGTAGTTTCATGCATTTCCTTAGGAAATAAGCTAGTTTTGGATAGATATTCACTTACATCTTGGCAAGTAAAGCCAAGCCCAATGAAGAAGAGAAGTGCTTCAAACTCAAGATCCAAAGGCCCATACCCAAGACTTGAAGAGCCAACTAGAAGAACAGAAGAGTAGTATATATAGGAGTAACTTTGAATTAAAAGGGAGTTGGAAATTATAGGGAGCGTCTGGGCATAGAATTACTCTCTGTATTTACTTTTTCTGCACTTCTAGTTTCATCATGTATTCTCCATCTTTGTTTTCATTTTCCAGAGCTATGAACAAATAAACCCCTTTCATTGGGTTAGGGAGCTCTGTTGTAATTTGATGGATTAATACTAGTTTTTAGAATGCAACATCTCCTAAACCCAATGAACTCCCCATTTCTGATCTTACCCATTCTCTTTAATTTCTGTCATTTACTTTTATGAGCAATTACCCCATCCCTATTTAAGATTCTGCAATTTACTTTCCGTCATTTACATTCAGCTTCTTATTTCTAGCATTTACTTTTCTGTTATTTACTTTCCCACCATTAAATTTTCTGCAATTCTCAACTCAAATTCTGATTCGCTCAACTAGAACATTCCTCTAATTAAAGTTGCTTGATCAATCAATCCCTGTGAGATTCGACCTCACTCTATTGTGAGTTTTTACTTGACGACAAATTCGGTACACTTGCCGAAGGGAAATTTGTTACGAGACAAGTTTTCCGTGCATCAAGTTTATGGTGCCGTTGCCGGGGATTGATTGTGCATCAACAATGATTAAATTGGAGGATAACTAGATTGAGCATTTTATTTTTGTTTGATTTAATTTTCTGTTTGAGTCATTTACTTTCTGTTTTAGTTAATTACTTCCCTTCCCCCTACTTTTTCTTTGTTATTTACCATTCATTTCACTAACCCACTAACTGTTTGATATATTGCATCACTCACACTAACAGTAATTATGCAGATATACTTTCTGCACCTATTCTCTTTGCTTGTACTTGTTGGTTGTATGACAGGGAGAAGAAACGGGGCTTCAACTTCCTTTGATTCTGAACCTGAGAGAACCTTCCTTAGACTAAAGAGGGAGGCAAGAGAAAAATGTGTAGTTGGTGCTGAAGAAGAGGAAGAACACTTTGAGGAATACTTTGAACCAAACATGGAAGAAAACATGGAAAAT
>NC_029785.2:39856770-39864515 GCF_000816755.2 Arachis ipaensis | reverse complement strand
TTATGAGTCAAAGAAGGCCGTAGACCATTCATCCGGAGGATCTTTGAACAAGAAGAAGACCATTGAGAAGGCCATAGATGTCATTGAAACTGTAGCAGAGAACGACTACTTCTATGCTTCCGAAAGAGGGAACATAAGAGGAGTAATGGAGCTAAACAATGTAGATGCTCTGCTGGCCCAAAACAACCTCATTACCCAGCAGCTGGCTGACCTCACTAAGAAGATGGAGAGGAACCAAGTAGCAGCAATCGCCACTTCATCAACAACCCAAGAAGGAGTGAATGAAGAAGCAGAGGGTAGTCAGGAGCAAGCCAACTACATTGGGAATTCACCTAGGCAAAACCATGATCCATACTCCAAGACCTACAACCCTGGATGGAGGAATCACCCAAACTTTGGGTGGGGAAATCAACAAGACCCAAGCCTTGATCAAAAACGCCCAAATCCCAACAATGCAAGCCACCAACATTTCACATCTAGGCCATATCAACACCCCCATAACAACACCTCTCCACATCCACATCAAAACCAAAATAACTTACCTCATCCTTCTACCTCTAATCCCGATCTACAATCATTTGATGACAGACTCTCAAGGATTGAGAATCTACTTGAAGGCATAGGCAAGGAGATTCAAGACAACAAGGTGTTCAAGGAGGAAGTGCGAGCCAGTTTCAAGAACCAGGGAGACACAATCAAGAGGTTGGAATCTCAAGTGGGGTATCTCTCTGAGCAAATTCCCAAACCCACAGATGGATTCCCAAGTGACACAGAGAAAAATCCGAGAGGTGAAACAAAGAAAGTAAGATAGGAAGATTGTAAGATGGTCACTATAAGTGATAAGGAGAATGAGGACAAGCCAAGAAAGCTGTCAGAACAACCTGAAGACACCTCAGTAGAGAAGAAGGAAAAAGATCATCAAGAACCAGAAATCTCACAACAGGAGCTGCTGAGACTCTATGCACCTTTTCCCCAACTGCTCAATGGTGCTGTGGAGAAGAGAATATACTCAAGGTTTCTAGATTTGTTTGCATCTCTGCATGTCAACATACCATTCATCAAGACTATTCAACAAATGCCTGCATACATCAAGTATATGAAGGAGCTTCTTTCTAGGAAAAGCTCACTCAAGGGAGGCCAAACTATAGTGATGAACAAGGAGTGCAGTGCCCTCATTCAACCGCAGTTGCCTGCAAAAAGAAAAGATCCAGAGAGTTTTCATGTCCCCTGTGCCATAGGAGAAACAATGTTTGATAGAGCACTCTGTGATTTGGGAGCAAGCATCAACTTAATGCCCTTATCCCTGGTGAAGAGGCTGCAGATTAATGAGATAATGCCTACAGATATAGTCATTAGGCTGGCTAACAAAACTAAAAAATAAGCAATAGGGGTGGTGGAAAATGTATTGTTAAAGGTTGGAAAATACTTCCTCCCAACAGACTTTGTCATCCTGGACATGGAAGAAAGTCACACTCACCCAATCATATTGGGAAGACCATTCCTAGCTACAGCCAGAGCACTCATAGATGTGGAGCAAGGGGAGCTAATATTAAGGATCCATGATGAACGACTCTGCTTTAATGTCTTCAAACTCTCACAAGAAGCAGACCAAGAGAACAAAGAACCAAGCAAAGATCATGATGAGATGCTGAAAGAGGAAGCAAGCACTGAAGCACAACCAGCCCACCTGAGAAAGCCCTTGATTGATGAACAAGGAAATAAGCAGTTGTCACAGCTCAAGGAAAAGCTGGAGGAACCTAAACCACTAGAGACATGTGAAGACAACAACAAAATTCCCTTAGAAGAAGAAGCCACAAAGAGCAAGGCAACATCAAAAGGGACAAAGAAGAAGGTACCAAGGGGGTGGAGGAACAAGAAGATTCCTACGGAAGACTTCTCTCCAGGGGATAAAGTGATCTTAGCTTACTTCCCAGATATCCCCCCTAATCTCCCCACTGTACCATCTCAGTTACCTAAGGTCTTCACTATCAACAGAGTTCTCTCCTTGGAACATGTAGAGATCATTGATACAACCAATGGATATAAGTCCAAAGCAAGAGGGGTGGACTTTAAGCATTACCAACCACCCTGATGAGGGAGAAACGTCAAGCTAGTGACGCTAAAGAAGCGCTTCATGGGAGGCAACCCATGTTTTATATACTTTTAGAAAATAGTGAATAAGCCAATATTCATGAATTCTAACCCAAACTTGACAAACACTTGGTGAAATCCTTATATTGCAGTATATAGTGAAGAACAAGTTTGGTGTTTAAAGCGTGCCAAGAAAGCATGAATGCAACTGAGAGCATGCTAGTCTTGGAGCTTTGAACAGAACTTTTCATCACAGTGCTCCAAACTAAGTTTGGTGTCACTCCATGGTGCCACCAATGTGCATATAAGGACACACAGTTAGTTAGTTAGTTGGAGTTCATGAATAAACAATCTAATCTTTTCTTCTTTTTACTATTCTAGCCGTAAAATTTAAATTGATTTTTTATGATATTAATTCTTACTTTTCTTATTTGATCTTTATAGGGAAAAGGAGAGGAGCATTGAAGGAGATTGACTTGACAATTAAATGAGAAAGGCTCGGCCACTTCATGAAGAGGGACTACACACTTGTCTCAAGAAGGAATGCATTGGAAAATGTTGCCATGCAACATTGAAGAAAGAAGACTCTTGAAGACCGAACCAATAAATCTCACAAAATGATGATCCTTGTCCTTTCTCCATGCACAACCCCAACCGTCCATCAAGCAACCATTCCATCAATCCACACCCTCCATTCACTCACACACTACAACAAATAAGGCTTTTCGCAACGGTCAAAAACCGTTGCCGTAGATTGAAAAACCGTTCCCAAAATTTTAGGCAACGCTTTGGCAATGGTTTTTGACCTGTGGTATATGCGACCGTTACCAATGCTTAAAGGCAACAGTTTTTTACCTAAGACAACGATAACAGAAAAATCGTTGCCATAGTTAGTGGCATAGACAACAGTTTTGACGAAAAATTTTAAACAACGGTTTTCATCCGTTACTCAATAAGCAACGGTTTCAAACCGTTCTTATTAATATGACAACAGTTTAATACCGTAACTGGATAGGCAACGATTTTAAACTGTTGTGGTTTTATTATTCACATAGCCAACAGTTTTAAACCGTTACCGTTGGTGCCAGGTTTCGGCAACGGTTTTAAAACCATTGCCAATTTATAGACATCTAGGACAACGGTTTTAAAGCGTTACCATTGCTGTCATTTTTTGGAAACGGTTTTGATACCATTGCCATTTAATAGTCATCTAAGACAACGGTTTTAACGCGTTACCGTTGAAGTCATGTTTTGGAAACGGTTTTATTATGTAGTCATCTTTGATTTCAGTTTTTTTTTAATTATTTAGTGTCAATAAATAATCTAAACTATTTGAATCAAGTCACTAAAGAAAAATAATTGAACATTTCCCATCAAATTTAACTTATAAAAATTGTTGTAAGATCTACAATATCATCTAAGTTTGCAAAAAATATAATAACAAAAGAGAGTTGAAATAGCTAAGTAGCAAATAGTCATCATGTCCACAAATATTATTTGCTAGTAAGAATAAAATACATGTGTACATTTCCAGATACATTCTAAAAGAAACAAGACTAAAGTTCTCACTTGAACATATTCCCAAATGGCTTCTTTATCTTTAATCCCTTCCAATTTGTGTAAATTAATGGACAAAAATCTGAATTCCTTGCCACTGTGCCCAAAAATTTGCTCAAGTACAGCTTCATCAATAGGACCAATTGCCTCTCCTTCAATATCTAGAGTAATTTCTTCTCTATCTTCCAACTGTCTTACTGAATCTTCAAGCATTGTGTAGGTCCTCGTGTTTTCTTCACTGTTGTCTCTATACAAAGATACTAATTATATACCATCCCTCTTATTAATTTATAAGATATTTATTTGAAAAAAAAAAGAACAAATTAAAGTAACCTATTGAGTTGAATTTGGTCACGAAACAAAACTAAAGTAACAAATTACCAAATTCAATTCACAAATTGGAATTCAATTTTAACACAAATTTTTAGAAATTTCGGCAGCATTCTAACAGTAAATAGAACATATCTGAATTTAAACAAACAGCAAAATCAACCCATATGAACTCACTAAAATCAAATCAGCACTAATCAGGATCAATTTATATGAATTAAACGGCAACAAACGAAAAATGGCAATCAGCAGCAAGGATAAAGCAAGGCATGACATCAGCCATTAACAAGGTTAAAGCAGCACCATCCAATTTGAAACAAAACTGCAACCACCATCATTTGTCAATTAAAACAGCTCAGAAAATCATTCATTCCAGGCATCAGCAGCAACCAAAAAGTTCAACCTAAATCCACTACAAATCAGATATAACTTCCTAACCACCTATAATCCACTAAGCATACATAACTAAACTGGCTAATCTAACAAAAACTGAACAAACTAATTAAACTAAGAAAATGTAATTAGGGAAAAAAATGACAACCTGTGAAAGAAGCAAAAACAGAAAATGGCAAGGGGAGGGAGAATGGAGGCAGAACAGTGTCGACATAACAAGGCAATGGGAGGGAGAATGAATGGCAATCAGCAACAATATAAAAATTAGCATAATAAGGCCATCATCATCATTGCTCAATCAAAATAAGGCATGAAATCAGCCATTAACAAGGATAAAACAGCACTATACAATTTGAAACCGTTCATTCCAGGCATCAGTAGCAACCAAAAACTTCAACCTAAATCCACTACAAATCAGATATAACTTCCTAACCACCTGTAATCTACTAAGCATGCATAACTAAACTGGCTAATCTAACAAAAACTGAACAAACTAATTAAAGTAAGAAAATGTAATTAGGGAAAAAATTGACAACCTGCCGAAGAAGCAGAAACAGAAAATGGCAAGGGGAGGGAGAATGGAGGCAGAGCAGTGTCGAGATAATAAGGCAAGGGGAGGGCGAATGAATGGCAATCAGTAGCAATATAAAAATTAGCATCATAAGGCCATCACCATCATTGCTCAATCAAAACAAGGCATGAAATCAGCCATTAACAAGGATAAAATAGCACTATACCATTTGAAACCGTTCATTCCAAGCATCAGCAGCAACCAGAAAGTTCAACCTAAATCCACTACAAATTAGATATAACTTCCTAACCACCTATAATCTACTAAGCATGCATAACTAAACTGGCTAATTTAACAAAAACTGAACAAACTAATTAAACTAAGAAAATGTAATTAGGGAAAAGAATTGAGAACCTGCAGAAGAAGCAAAAACAGAAAATGGCAAGGGGAGGGAGAATAGAGGCAGAGCAGTGTCGACATAATAAGGCAATGGGAGGGAGAATGAATGGCAATCAGCAGTAATATAAAAATTAGCATAATAAGGCCATCATCATCATTGCTCAATCAAAACAAGGCATGAAATCAGCCATTAACAAGGATAAAATAGCATTATACAATTTGAAACTGTTCATTCCAAGCATCAGCAGCAACAAAAAAGTTCAACCTAAATCCACTACAATCAGATATAACTTCCTAACCACCTATAATCCACTAAGCATGCATAACTAAACTGGCTAATTTAACAAAAACTGAACAAACTAATTAAACTAAGAAAATGTAAACAGGAAAAAAAATGAGAACCTGCAAAAAGTTTACCTTTCAAAGTATTGTCTATATTCTCAGCCTATGTTGGATTAATATAATTCTTGTCTTGCTCCTCTATAATATCTCCTTCATTCTCATCCAATTGCTCTTCACCATCAGGTTCACTGTTAAGTTTAAGAAATGTATCAATCGGCATTGAAGCAAATAAAAGAGCACGGGCAAATGTTTTAGACTAACTATAAGTGATTTTTTCAATCAAGAGCTTATTGCATCTAAAGAATTTCTAGAAGTCAATCACACATGTTTGGAAGAGAACATCTCAACCAATCATGAGACTAACAATTTGTATCTAACAAACTATGCAAAGAAGCTTAAGCAATCAATTAATCAGTAAATATTCTTAACAATTAAATGTTCAAACAAATTTAAAAAGATAATATATTAAATGATTCACCTGTAGTGCAGCTCAATGTCTAGGGTAGTCGCAGCTACAGAGAGATCCACTATTTGATTCCCTTTTTCTGGTTTTAAAGAGACAAACTACAACAGCAACAAAGAATAAAAATATAAGTAATTCATAACCAGATTTTTTAACAAAAAAATTAACTTTTAAAACCAGCTTTTAGAAATCTTATTTTCAAAAGTGATATATAACTAAAAAATCAAACAGTACCCAACTAGCCAAAATTGGGTTAATAAATTAAAACAAAAAACCATAGCTAAGCTGCTAAGTATATCTCTATAATTTAATAGCACAATCAATCAAAGAAGAAAAAGAAAATACTTCAACTTCATTGCATGCATATAGCATATGGTGGCATAGCAGAGGTGTCATTACCCATAGATTTTATATGCAAACCTACTAAACAGCCATTGGATAGAGATAAACAAAGATGCAAAACATAAACATAAACAATAGAATTATCAAAATCCAGTCTTTTAAGAAAACAAGACTTTTTAGCTCCCACCCAAACAATACAGATCCCAGTATGTGTTAAAAATTGCAACTTCCCAACATTATATAAATTTGCTTGTATTGCTATCCGAATAAGGTCACAACCACACACTGGTTGGCAATAGAGTTGCCTCAGTTATCCAAAAAGAAAATTTATGTACTAAAAAATGGATATGCAGTTAAGCACAATAGAAAAAAGGAAACTATTACTAATAGTTTAGATTTGTTTTCAATAAGTAATTAGAGTAATCAACCACTTTAACTGTATTCATGGAATTGATTCAGTTGACTCTAATAAGATTTTCTCGCTATTGAGTTCGTTAAAAATTCTGCTTCTTTTATGTAAGAGTAGTAGAAAAACCTGTTAGAACCAACTGAACCAATGTCATGAACACGATTAAGCTATTGAATACTTCAATTAATTAAAAACAAATTTAAAGTAACATCCTCCTGTACACAGAAACTCAGAACAACATTCAAACCAGAACAGAAACTCAGTCAACATTCAACACCTTTCTTGCTCATGTTCACAAACATCACCATTTTAGAGAATACCCAACAACCAATCAAGCCCTAACTCAACAACAAAAAATACCACAGAAAATACCCAACAGCCAATCAAGCCCTAACTAAGCAACAGAAAATCAGAGAAGAAGAACACTTAGCACAGATGACAACCTACAAACGGCCGATGCAGTGAAGCAGCAGCAGCAAAGCAGAAGCAGCGAAACACAACCCAGTGAGGCAGAAGCAGCGAGGCAGAACAGGGGAGAAGCAGCGAAGCAGAAGACGTAAGAACGCCGCGGAGAACGGAGAAGCACTGAAGCCGCGGAGAGGGGAGAAGCAGCAACGCCGCGGAGAGGAGAGACTCAGCGACGCCGGGAAGGAGGAGGCAGCGATGGTTTTGGGAAGGATGCAGCGACGATGATGGCTCGACGATGGTGAGTTTCGATTTAGGACTTCCTGGTGACTTGCGATGATGGTACAATTTGGGGCTTCCTGGTGAACGGTGGTTCGATGACGTCTCTAATTCTGAAGGCGTAGGTTAGGGCGGTGGAGGGAGGAAGAGTAGCGTTCTTCGCCCTTGGTTTCGAAGAGAAGAGGAAGAACGTGCCTCTGTTCTACTTTCTTAATTATATGCGT
>NC_029785.2:39855085-39856715 GCF_000816755.2 Arachis ipaensis | reverse complement strand
ACATTGTTTAATTTGTATAATTATTTAAATAATATTAGAAAATAGTTGTTTCATAAACAATTGTTGTAATGGTTGTAAAACTGTTCTTTAAAATAGTCAAAGAGAACGGTTTTATTTTGTTACTATAGCGTAATGAAAAAATGAACTTCAATAGCAACATTGTAAAAACCGTTGTCTAAGACCATCTAATAGAACAGTTTTTAATTGTAGCATTTTGGCAACGGTTTTAATGCGTTTCTTTTGTACAATTCTTTAAACAACAAAAAAAAAAAACCGTTGCTTAAAAATAATTCATGGTAACGGTTATAAAATCGTTCTTTAAAATAATCAAAGAGAACGGTTTTAATTTGTTGCTATAAAATAATGACAAATTGAATTCAACAGTAACACTACAAAAAACCGTTGTCTAAAACTATCTAAGAGAACGGTTTTAAGGCGTTGCAAAATTTGGCGTTGCTAAAGGCCATATTTGTTGTAGTGACAATCTCCCTATATAAGTGAGTCCTAGTGCATACTTACCCCTCACACTCAAATTCCCACTCTCCACACTCCACACTTTCGGCGTCCAAAACCTCTTCATCACACCTCATCCTAACCAACCAAATTCTTCATCCATCCTTACCTTCAAATCCCCTCACACAGCAACTCAAATTCATGGCATCATCAAGCTCCAAGAGGCAAAAAAGGAAGGAACCAATGGAGAGCATTCCTTTCAATGAGAAGAGATTCAAAACTGCCTTCCATGAACGAGAATTTGAGCGGATCAAGCTCAAAAAGATATTGCCCGAGTTAACCTTCCAATTCAATGAAGACGAATGCCCACAGATTCGGGAGAAAATTGAAAAAAGAGGGTGGCAAAGGCTCACTAATCCAGAGGGGAAGATCAATGGAAACCTCATCAAAGAGTTCTACGCAAATATGGTGAGAGAAGACAAAACCAGGGCCCCAACCTTCAAAAGTTATGTAAGAGGAAAGGAGGTGGACTTCAGCCCAAATGCTATAACAAGAGCTCTTCACCTGAAATCACCATATTTTGATGAGCCCAGTTATCATGCAAGGATAAGTAAAAGCCAAGACAATGATGAGCTCACTGAGATCGTGACTGACATCTGTGTTATAGCAGCTGACTGGGAGAGGTATGGAGATGGAAGACCCCGGTTCATCAAAAGGGGAGACCTTAGCCCGGAAGCCAAGGGGTGGTTTGAACTCGTGAGGAGGTCTATCCTCCCAGCTGCAAATAATTCAGAGGTCAATATTAATCGAGCAACTATGGTACATTGCCTAGTACAAGGTGGAGAAATCAATGTGCATGAACTTATAGCTGAAGGAATTCAAGATTCAGCTGAGAAACTTGAATCAGGTGCCAGACTTTGGTACCCCAGCACCATTTTCAGATTATGCAAAAAGGCCAAGGTGGTCTTTGAGGATAGCAATCCAGACTGAGTGAACCCTGGGAGGCTAATGACAATCCAGCGTATGGTCTATACTACACCTGCTCAGCAACAAAGAAGGCCACAAATAGGAAAACTAAAAGCAAAAGAAGGAGCTCACCAAGAGGAGTCTCATCAGGAAGAATATCAACAAGAAGAACATCATGACCCAACCAACTTGAATATGAATCACCTTCTAA
>NC_029785.2:39823253-39853129 GCF_000816755.2 Arachis ipaensis | reverse complement strand
AGGGACACAAGGAGGACAAGCAAGGAGGAGAGCATGGGCAACCACATGAGTAAAAGGTGGTGGAGTTCCTTCTTTGGTCCATCTTTCTCTATGCTTTAAATAAGGAAGATCTTTTCTGAAATAGAACTCGCTTCCATGTTAGTTTAAACCTTTTTAAATTCTGTCTTTTAAGTTTGTGTGTTGAAAAGGTCTATATTTGCTGGTCTTTATGTCACTGCACCCTTACTTTGCTTACTTGTATGTTTGTCCCTTTAAATCAAATGAAAAGAGAATGAGTGTTTTTAAAGACCAGAGAGGAGTTCATACTATGGAGTAAGTTCATGAGTTTATGGTATAGTCATAAGTTAGCTAAGTTGGTTCAACCACAAGGTGGGAGGACAACTATCTGTCATGAATACTATGCTTGAGACACACCCCATGAGACTAGCTAAATAAGAAGATCCTAATAAGAAAAAGGGAAAGAACAATAAAGGTTGAAAAATAAAAGAAAAAGAGTAAGCAATAAGGCTAGGCACCAATGGTTTTAATCTTGAGGCATGTGTCTGTGGTGCTCCTGTGTGAGGGATCTACTTGGATGAATAAGCTCTTAGGGGTGCCTTATCACTTGGTAACTTGGGTTAACTAACTCGAAATTATCAGCTAAAAGTCCACTATCAAGAGTAACCCTCACTACAGAGCAGTTAGTAACCCAAAGAGGTGCTGGACACCAAGGTCTCAAGAAAAGAAAATAAATAAACTATGTGCCTGTGGTGTGTATGTATGGGGGAGAGACTTGAGCAAGTAAGTCCTTAGGGGTGCTTCAACACCTAGCACCTTGAACCAACTGGTTCGGGAGTGTTGGCTGAAAGCTTATTTTAAAGAGTTGCCCCCTTACAGATCACTTATCTTAAGAACAAAAATAAGCCCTGAAATAACAACAAAAAGATCAATGAATAAAAGTCTCATGGGATGCAATCATAGTGAGTATTCTAGGACATGATAAAGGTCTGAAAGCCAGGAATGAACCTAAGTTGCTATGCATGAAACCACCATAAAACCAGGGACATGACTTCCACAAGAATGAATCATTTCTCTTGGCATTCCATTCATCATTCACTTGTTCCAGTACTTGCTTAGGGACAAGCAAGCTTTAAGTTTGGTGTTGTGATGCCAGGGCATTTTGGCCAGTTTCACTGACCTTTTCTTTACTGTTTTTAGGGTAGTTTCATGCATTTCCTTAGGAAATAAGCTAGTTTTGGGTAGATATTCACTTACATCTTGAAGCATACATTGTGCACTTTACATGATTTCATGAGGATTTTGCATTAATTTAATGACAAATTGGATGTTGCATTTTCCATGACTTGGACTAGAACTTTGATGCACTTTATTGCTTGATTTCAGGACAAAGGAAGCAAAGAACAACCACATTAGTGGCTACGTTAGTTACACTAACGTTAACACTAACGTGGAATGGGAGTAACTTGCAAAGTTAATGAGAAAAGTAATTGTCAATAACGCTCTCGAAGCCATCATTGCCCACGTTAAGAGTCATGTTAACTAAGTTAACGTGAACTCTAACGTGGAAGAAAGGAAATGGAGCTAACGTTAGTGACACTTAACATTATCACTAACGTTGGACCAAGCTCATAAGTGGCCACATTAGTTGCCACGTTAACTTAGTTAACGTGGCCTCTAACGTTAAGAAGTAAAGGGGAAGCCAACGTTAGTGACATTCAACTTTATCACTAACGTTGGCCAAGTCACAATAAGCCACGTTAACTCCCACGTTAACCTAGTTAACGTGGAAGCTAACGTGAAGAAACAAGGTGGTCGACAATGTTAGTGACACCAAACATTGTCACTAACGTTGGAAGGAACTCACACAAGCCCCAATAAGCCACGTTAACTCCCACGTTAACTTAAGTTAACGTGAAGAAGGGAGGTGATCGCCAATGTTAGTGACACCCAACATTGTCACTAACGTTGGAATGAGCCCACACAAGCCACTATTAGCCACGTTAACTCCCACGTTAACTTAGTTAACGTGGAAGCTAACGTGGATAAGGGAATGATGAGCCAACGTTAATGACACTCAACTTTGTCACTAACGTTGGAGATGGCTAGCATGGCCACGTTAGAAGCCACGTTAACCTAGTTAACGTGGACTCTAACGTGAGAAATAGGGGCACATTGGAACGTTAGTGACAATGGTAAGTGTCACTAACGTTCTCGAAGGTTGGCAAGCCTACGTTAAAAGAGCCACGTTAACTAAGTTAACGTGGACTCTAACGTAGGGAAGGGGGAGACTTCTCAACGTTATTGGGAAAGGCAAGTCCCAATAACGTGTGCGAAGGACAAAGAGGCCACGTTAGTGGCAACGTTTGTGCCACTAACGTTGAAGATAACGTGGCTCTTACTTGGGTGAGGAACGTCAGTGAAAAAGGTGATTGTCACTAACGTTCTCGAACCTATATTTTCACTGAACGTTAACACCACTAACGTCCTGAGCTAAAGTCTCTGCCCACTTCACACTTTCTCTCTGCAAGTAAAGCCAAGCCCAATGAAGAAGAGAACTACTTCAAACTCAAGATCCAAAGGCCCATACCCAAGACTTGAAGAGCCAACTAGAAGAACAAAAGAGTAGTATATATAGGAGTAACTTTGAATTAAAAGGGAGTTGGAAATTATAGGGAGCCTCTGGGCATAGAATTACTCTCTGTATTTACTTTTTCTGCACTTCTAGTTTCATCATGTATTCTCCATCTTTGTTTTCATTTTCCAGAGCTATGAACAACTAAACCCCTTTCATTGGGTTAGGGAGCTCTGTTGTAATTTGATGGATCAATACGTTCTCTTCTCATGAGCAATTGACCAAGGAATTGGCTATTGATCAAGATTTGAGAGATTGAATTACAAGAAATTGTAATTCGATCACTTAAGATTGCCAAGGAGATCAATGAGTGCATTGATTGAGGAAGAGATGAAAATGAAATTGATCCGGAGAATGCAACATCTCCTAAGCCCAATGAACTCCCCATTTCTAATCTTACCCATTCTCTTTAATTTCTATCATTTACTTTTATGAGCAATTACCCCATCCCCATTTAAGATTCTGCAATTTACTTTCCGTTATTTACATTCAGCTTTTTATTTCTAGCATTTACTTTTCTGTTATTTACTTTCCCGCTGTTAAATTTTCTGTAATTCTCAACTCAAATTCTGATTCGCTCAACTAGAACATTCCTCTAATTAAAGTTGCTTGATCAATCAATCCCCCTGGGATTTGACCTCACTCTATTGTGAGTTTTTACTTGACAACAAATTCGGTACACTTGCCGAAGGGAAATTTGTTACGAGACAAGTTTTTTGTGCATCAGATTTGCATATTCGCATTTTTCTCTGTGACGCTGTATGGTGATTGTTGGTGCTTTGCTCGAAAGGCGATTCTGGATTTTGTCTTTCCGTCTTCAACTTCTTCAGAGCTTTCTCCTTTTTCTTCAGGTTGGTTCTTGTTTCTTTACTTCTTTCGTCATTCTTTCTTTGCATTGTTCTTATTTCTTGGTAAAGTTTTGATTGTTGCTTGAGTGCATGTTGGAAAGCTTGAACCTTTTCGTGTTTTTGTGCCTGCCTGTCATTGTGATGTACTTTTCTGGCTTTCTTTTGACCTTATGTATACTTTGGCATTTCTACCGATGGTTGAGGATTTTTAGGGCTTTGCATGTTTGTTTTACTGCTTCTGGTTATATCTTCGCATTTGGAGTTTTGGGCTGATAAACTGTTTGATTTTTGAAAAAGGGTTGCGCCTTTGATGAATTTGCCATATTGGTAGCTTTCTTTACTGATAGGCTTGTAGCAGATACTTTGTTTTTCTAATGGTTTGTTTTTGACTTTCTTCTCGTGTTGTTTGCATGTTTGGAAGGGAGTTTGTTTTTTCTTCGTTGAGAGTTTTGGGGTGTAGCCTTATAGACGTTTTCTGAGTCCTTACCCTGTCCCTGCCTCCAAAGGATGCCCCTGGACCTTGGTGCACGTCTAGGGGTTTTCCTTTTACTATTTGTATTGCTCTGAGTCATGTTGTCCGAGTTGTTTTGATATCACCCGAGTTGTATTGGTTAGTAATCCATTTTATTTTCTTGTTTGTAGGACTAGTTGGCCATGTCTTCTCGCAAAAATATTATCGAGGCATCTTCTAAGGTCCCTGAGGGGATGTCCGACTGGTTGGACTCTCTTGTTTTGCTGTGTGTTTCTCTAGCTAATTCTGAATTCTATGTGGAGCTTAGGAAACATCACCGAATCTGTAGTAGTAGGGATCAGGAGAACAACTATGAATTGGTAGCACCTGATTCTGATGAAAGGGTTTGCTTCCCTATTCCGACCCAGGGGGAGCGTCCCTTTTTCTATGCATACGACTTCTTTTTTAGCCAGATGAACATCACCCTTCCCTTCACTCCTTTGAGACCGACCTGTTATGGTCGTGTAATGTGGCTCCATCTCAACTTCATCCGAATTCTTGGGGTTTCATCAAGATTTTTTAGTTAGTTTGTCAAGAATTTGATGTTAAACCTTCTCAAACTCTTTTCCTGTATCTTTTTGTGTTGACCAAGCCTAGGACTACCAAAAAGAAGGCTTCTTGGATTTTTTTTAGGTCTGCCCAGGGACATAAAGTTTTCTCCATGTATGATGAGTCTTTTAGGGATTTTAAGAATTACTTTTTTAAGATCCGAGTTGTTGAAGGAGCTCGTCCTTTCTTTTTGGATGAGAATGGCGAGGCCTGCTTTCCCTTAGAGTGGCAGAAGAACGTAGTGGTGTCTAGGTATACTTGGGAAATGTTGGACAAAGTTGAGCAAGCATTTGTAACTATGTTGGAAGAAAACTGGAGGCAGCCTCTCCATCTTGATACTATGAAATTTTTAGGAAATCCTTTACTTCTTCGAACTGAGCTGGGTAGGGGTCGACTTCCGTGATATTTGTTGTATTTGTCTATTTTGCCGAGTTCTTTCTTCTTTCTTTTTGGTTGATGATTTTGTTTTCTTTGTGCATTTTCAGAGATTGTTAAAAATAACGACTCCATGAGGGCCTTCTAGAAGGCAAGGAAGGCTACAGCTGCCCAGCATATTTCGGCTAGAGTGGCTGGGGAAGGGTCTTCTCATGTTCCTCCCAAACAGCCAGTGCCGAGCTCTCCTGGACCGAGGAGGATGATTCCTACCCCTCGGGTCCATGTGCTCGATCCTCCCCAGTCTTCTGCTGCCGTTTCTTCTCCTATGGCCGTTCCTCCTTCAAAAAGACCTTGGACTGTTGAGCCCTTCAATCTGGACGCTCCTGATTTTGACGCTATTGGGTTTGTTGACCAGCAGATCGGTCCCTATGGTGCCCTTCTTATGGATGATGTTTTTCTTCTTCGTCATTTGGATTTCATAACTCGGAGTAGCATCAAGATGGCACATATGGGGGCAGCTCTGTACCGAACTGCCCAAGATCTTCCTATCCATGCAACGAAGGCCTTTATGGAGGAGGCGAAATCAGAGTTTGACCGGATTAAGGGTTTAAAGAAGGAGCTTGAGGTGAAAGTGACCAGATTAGAGAAAGAGTTGGAGGGTGAAAAGACTAGAGCTATTGCCTTGTTGGCTTCTGTGAAGTTGGCTGAGGATACGACGTTGAAGCATAAGGAGAGCTATGTCACGACCTACAAGGAGATGATGGGTCTTAGGGAGGATTTGGAGTCTGCCCGAGCTAATTATGCCGAGCTCCAGGGTCATCTTGTGGGCAGTGTAAATGCTGCTTACGAGAATTTGAAGGATCAAGTTCGAGTTCTTGCGCCCGATCTTGACCTCTCTCTCTTCAGCTTGGACAACATTGTGAAGGATGGTAAAATTGTCCCTGATGACCCTGATGATGATGACGACGCCGAGCTTCCTCTTATGCCTGCTGCCAAGGTCTCTATTGCCCCGCGTTCCTCAACTCCGTCAGTTGAAGTTGGTCGAACTGAGTCTGATCCTGACGTTCAAATTCTGAACCAAGATGATGGAACCGTGGATGCGGTACCACTCCAGACTCGTCCTCCTTCGCCTCAGGTTACTGCTACTGGGGAGTCCTTAGGTCCTCTATAATTATTTTGGATGTTTTGTATATAGCCCGGCTTGTGGGCTTTGAAATTTTTATGTTTTGTAGCTTTGTGGATTTCTAACTGCTGGACACCTTTAGTTGCTTTTTTGTTAGCAATTTTTTTGGAAAAACAAAGTAGTTTCTCAAGCTCTTGGGGCTGACTTTTGGTGGCCTCTTGAGTTCTTGTTATTATTATAACTTGTTCTTTTCGGAATATGCTTGTCTGCACCTATCTGATACCTTCTAGGTTTTTTGGAAGTGTTGGAACCTTGTTTGTCCGACCTCTTTGTATTTTCATACTTATGATTCTTTTGAGATCGTGGATTTTCTGGATCCAACTTGCGTGTCTTCTGTCGGTCGTCTTCTTTATCTTGGCCTGAGGTTTATTTCTAGTAATACATTTTGTTTGGACCTTTTGTTAGGTCTCTTTTAATGAATTATTTTCTGGTAATTGGTTGGAAGCCGACTTCATCTTGTCGGTTCTGTCTAAGTTATTTCTGGTCATCTATTTTCTTGGACCTTGGTCAGGTTTCTTTTGTAGATTACCTTTTATAACTTGTTTGGTTTGGGCCGACTTCCTCATGTCAGTCCTCTCTAAGTTATTTCTGGTAATCTATTTTCTTGGACCTTGGTCAGGTCTCTTTTATAGATTACCTTTTATAACTTGTTTGGTTTGGGCCGACTTTATCATGTCAGTCCCTTCTAAGTTATTTCTAGTAATCTATTTTTTTGGACCTTGGTCAGGTCTCTTTTATAGATTACCTTTTATAAATTGTTTGGTTTGGGCCGACTTTATCATGTCGGTCCCTTCTAAGTTATTTCTAGTAATCTATTTTTTGGACCTTGGTCAGGTCTCTTTTATAGATTACCTTTTATAACTTATTTAGTTTGGGCCGACTTTATCATGTCGGTCCCTTCTAAGTTATTTCTAGTAATCCTCTTTTGTAGGGCTGGCCAGACCTCTTTCCAGGGATTTACTTTTTATAAATTTGATTATTGTGGTCGACTGGTCCGACTTCTTTATGCCGGCCTGTCTTTTAAGTTATTTTTAGCAACCCATTTTATTAAGACCTCGTCAGGTCCTTTCTATGGATCACTTTCGATAACTTCTTGCATTATTATGTTTTTGTCGCTTTTTCATCTTTGCCGATTTCGTAGAAATTGGGTTTGATCCTCGTTTGGTCGACCTTTTGATGAGTTTAGTTTTCATCTTCTTTGGTCTTTATCGTGATCGAGTAGTTTTTCACTTTCTGCTGATATTGTCGCTTTATAATCGGGCGATGAATTTTTAGCGTTTCAGATTAATGCGTCTTGAAAATTTGTAGAAAATCTAAAACTTTATTCAAAAGAAAATGAAGATATATACATGTGGGCATTTTATCTCTCTAAATCGGGCAATTTTGTAGATCTTGGTTTGGCGCCTCATTAAAAAACCTTTTCAGGAAAAAGAGTGTGCCTTATCCTAAGATCTTTATTACCTTTAACTATAATACCTTCTTAGGTTTCAGGCATGCCATGACCTTGGAAGCTCTCGTCCTTCGAGTTCGGACAGCCTGTAGTAGCCCTTTCCAAGCACTTCTATGACTCGGTAGGGTCCTTTCCAGTTTACTGCCAGCTTTCCTTCTCCAGGTCGAGTTGTTCTGATATCATTTAGGAATAGGATGAGGTCGTTCTTGGCAAAACTTTGCGACACTACCTTTTGATTGTATC
This sequence comes from Arachis ipaensis, assembly GCF_000816755.2. Lineage (NCBI taxonomy): Eukaryota > Viridiplantae > Streptophyta > Magnoliopsida > Fabales > Fabaceae > Arachis > Arachis ipaensis. Next base: position 39,845,338 of record NC_029785.2, on the reverse strand, counting down.
TCGAAGCCATTCGACGTTTTAATGCCTCTTCCCTGATCCGAGCTCTTTCTCGGATTTCTGGAAGTAGGTCAAGTTCTTCCCTCTGAAGTTGGGAGTTGGCCTCTTCACTGTAGTGGATCACTCTAGGTGATCCTTCTTCAATCTCCACTGGGATCATTGCCTCTATCGCGTAAGCTAATCGGAAAGGTGATTCCCTTGTGGTGGAGTGTGGAGTTGTCTGATATGCCCATAGGACTTGTGGGAGCTCTTCAGCCCAGGCTCTTTTTGCATCTTGTAATCTCTGTTTTAACCCGGCTAATATGACTTTGTTAGCAGCTTCCGCTTGTCCATTGGCCTGGGGGTGTTCTACGGATGTAAATTGGTGTTTTATGTTCAGATCGGCCACCAATTTTCTGAAGCCTGTATCTGTAAATTGAGTGCCATTGTCTGTGTTGATGGAGTATGGGATCCCAAACCTTGTCACAATGTTTCTATACAGGAATTTTTGGCTTCTTTGAGCAGTGGCATTGGCTAGAGGTTCCGCCTCGATCCATTTTGTAAAATAGTCTACTCCCATGATGAGGAATTTGACTTGTCCGGATCCTTGGGGGAAAGGACCGAGAAGGTCGAGTTTCCATTTTGCGAATGGCCAGGGTGAGGTTACGCTGATAAGCTCCTCTAGTGGGGCGATGTGGAAGTTGGCATGTTTTTGACATGTTGGGCATGTCTTTACGAACTCTGTTGCTTCTTTTTGTAAAGTTGGCCAATAAAATCCAGCACTAGTGCACGAAATTGTGATCATCAATGGCGCCAACAACTAACCAGCAACTAACCACAAAAGTGGTTTGAATTTAAATGGTGAGGTAGGTGGGGTTTTATGATGGATGGATGTGGATTGGTGAAGGGATTATAGAGAATAGGATAGGATTTAATAGGTGAATGGTATTTGGGGAAGAGGTATTGAGGTGATTGGTGGAGGGTATTTGGGGAAGGGTGTTATGGAATGGTGTGAAGAAGAGAGAGAGAGAGATGAGGTAGGTGGGGATCTTGTGGGGTCCACAAATCCTGAGGTGTCAAGGATTTCGCATCCCTGCACCATGTTGGCGTGCAAACGCCCCTTGCTTGCCAATCCTGGCTTTAAACACCAGGTTGCTGCCCATTTCTAGCGTTTAACGCCAGCTTTTCTCCCCTTTCTGGCGTTTAACGCCAGCTCTATGCCCATTTCTGGCGTTAAACGCCAGCTCTGTGCCCCTTTCTAGTGTTAAACGCCCATAATGGTGCCAGACTGGGCGTTTAACGCCCATTCTGCTACCCTTACTGGCGTTTAAATGCCAGTAAGCTTCTCCTCCAGGGTGTGCTATTTTTAATACAGTTTTTCATTCTATTTTTGCTTTTTCAGTTGTTTTTGTGACTTCACATGATCATCAACCTACAGAAAACATAAAATAATAATGGAAAATAAATAGATATAATAAAATTGGGTTGCCACCCAACAAGCGCTTCTTTAATGTCAGTAGCTTGACAGTGGGCTCTCATGGAGCCTTACACAGTGGGCTCTCATGAAGCCTTACAGATACTCAGAGCATGATGATGGCCTCCCAACACCAAACTTCGAGTTTGAATGTGGGGGCTCTATTTGACTCTGCATTGAGAGAAGCTTTTCATGCTTCCTCTTCGTGGTTACAGAGGGAGATCCTTGAGCCTTAAACACAAGGGAGTCCTCATTCACTTGAAGGACAAATTCTCCTCTGTCAACATCAATCACAGCTTTTGCTATGGCTAGGAAGGGTCTGCCAAGGATGATGGATTCATCCATACACTTCCCAGTGTCTAGGATTATGAAATCAACAGGGATGTAGTGGTCTTCAACCTTTACCAAGACATCCTCTACAAGTCCATAAGCCTGTTTCCTTAAATTGTCTGCCATCTCTAGTGAGATTCTTGCAGCTTGTACCTCAAGGATCCCTAGCTTCTCCATTACAGAGAGAGGCATGAGGTTTATGCTTGACCCTAGGTCACACAGAGCCTTCTCAAAGGTCATGGTGCCTATGGTACAAGGTATTGAGAACTTTCCAGGATCCTGTCTCTTTTGAGGTAATCTCTGCCTAGTCAAGTCATCCGGTTCTTTGGTGAGCAAGGGGGGTTCATCCTCTTGTGCCTCCAAATGTCTAGAGCTCTTAAGCACACTCTTTTTGCTTTAGACCACGACTTTAACCGCTCAGTCTCAAGTTTTCACTTGACACCTTCACGCTACAAGCACATGGTTAGGGACAGCTTGGTTTAGCCGCTTAGGTCAGGATTTTCTTCCTGTGGGCCCTTCTATCCACTAATGCTCAAAGCTTTGGATCCTTTTTATTTTACCCTTGCCTTTTGGTTTAAAGGACTATTGGCTTTTTCTGCTTGCTTTTTCTTTTTCTTTCTCTTTTTTTTTGCATATATTTTTTTCTGCAAGCTTTTCACTGCTTTTTCTTGCTTCAAGAATCATTTTTATGATTCTTCTGATTATCAATAACATTTCTCCTTTTCCATTATTCTTTCAAGAGCCAACAATTTTAACATTCTTAAATAACGAATTCAAAAAAATATGTACTATTCAAGCATTCATTCAGAAAAACAAAAAGTATTGCCACCACATCAAAATAATTAATCTGTTTTAAAATTCGAAATTCATGCATTCTTTTTTCTTTTGCAATTAAAAACATTTTTCTTTTAAGAAAGGTGATGGATTCATAGAACATTCATAGCTTTAAGACATAGACACTAAGACACTAATGATCATGTAATAAAGACACAAACATAGATAAACTTAAAGCATAATTTTCGAAAAACCGAAAAATAAGAACAAGGAAATTAAAGAACGGGTCCACCTTAGTGATGGCGGCTTGTTCTTCCTCTTGAAGATATTATGGAGTGCTTGAGCTCCTCAATGTCTCTTCCTTGCCTTTGTTACTCCTCCCTCATGACTCTTTGGTCTTCTCTAATTTCATGGAGGAGGATAGAATGCTCTTGGTGCTCCACCCTTAGTTGTCCCATATTGGAACTCAATTCTCCTAGGGAGGTGTTAATTTGCTCCCAATAATTTTGTGGAGGAAAGTACATCCCTTGAGGCATCTCAGAGATTTCATGATGAGGAATTTCCTCATGCTCTTACCCATGAGTGGGATCTCTTGTTTGCTCCATCCTTTTCTTAGTGATGGGCTTGTCCTCATCAATGAGGATGTCTTCCTCTATGTCAATTCCAGCTAAATTGCAGAGGTGACAAATGAGATGAGGAAAGGCTAACCTTGCCAAAGTAGAGGACTTGTCTGCCACCTTGTAAAGTTCTAGAGATATAACCTCATGAACTTCTACTTCCTCTCCAATCATGATGCTATGGATCATGATGGCCCGGTCTATAGTAACTTCAGACCGGTTGCTAGTGGGAATGATTGAGCGTTGGATGAACTCCAACCATCCCCTAGCCACAGGCTTGAGGTCATGCCTTCTTAGTTGAACTAGCTTCCCTCTTGAATCTCTCTTCCATTGAGCGCCCTCTTCACAAATGTCTATGAGGACTTGGTCTAACCTTTGATCAAAGTTGACCCTTCTAGTGTAGGGATATGCATTTCCTTGCATTACGGGCAAGTTGAATGCCAACCTTATATTTTCCAGACTGAAATCTAAGCATTTCTCCCGAACTATTGTAAGCCAATTCTTAGGGTCTGGGTTTACACTTTGATCATGGTTTTTGGTGATTCATGCATTGGCATAGAACTCTTGAACCATTAAGATCCCGACTTGTTGAATGGGGTTGGTGAGAATTTTCCAACCTCTTCTTCGAATCTCATGTCGGATCTCCGGATATTCACCCTTTTTGAGCTTGAAAGGGACCTTGGGGATCACCTTCTTCTTGGCCACAACTTCATAGAAGTGGTCTTGATGCATCCTTGAGATGAATCTCTCCATCTTCCATGACTCGGAGGTGGAAGATTTTGCCTTCCCTTTCCTCTTTCTAGAGGTTTCTCTGGCCTTTGGTGCCATAAATGGTTATGGAAAAACAAAAAGCAACGCTTTTACCACACCAAACTTATAAGGTTTGCTCGTCCTCGAGCAAAAAAAGAAAGAAAAGAGTAGAAAAAGAAAATAGAGGAGATGGAGGGGATTTTGTGGTTCGGTCAAGGGGGAGAAGTAGTGTGTATGATGTCAAAAAATGAAGGAGTGAAGATGGGTTTATATAGGAGTGGAGAGAGGGGTAGGGTTCGGCCAGGTATGGGTGGGTTTGGGAGGGAAAGTGGTTTGAATTTGAATGGTGAGGTAGGTGGGGTTTTATGATGGATGGATGTAGATTGGTGAATGGATTATGGAGAATAAGGTAGGATTTGATAGGTGAATGGTATTTGGAGAAGAGGTATTGAGGTGATTGGTGGAGGGTATTTGGGGAAGGGTGTTATGGAATAGTGTGAAGAAGAGAAAGAGAGAGATGAGGTAGGTGGGGATCCTGTGGGGTCCACAGATCCTGAGGTGTCAAGGATTTCGCATCCCTGCACCATGTTGGCGTGCAAATGCCCCTTGCTTGCCAATCCTGGCTTTAAACACCAGGTTGCTGCCCATTTCTGGCATTTAACGCCAGCTTTTCTCCCCTTTCTGGCGTTTAACGCCAGCTCTATGCCCATTTCTGGCATTAAACGCCAGCTCTGTTCCCCTTTCTAGCATTAAACGCCCAGAATGGTGCCAGACTGGGCGTTTAACGCCCATTCTGCTACCCTTACTGGCGTTTAAATGCCAATAAGCTTCTCCTCCAGGGTGTGCTATTTTTAATATAGTTTTTCATTCTATTTTTGCTTTTTCAGTTGTTTTTGTGACTTCACATGATCATCAACTTACAGAAAACATAAAATAACAATGGAAAATAAATAGATATAATAAAATTGGGTTGCCACCCAACAAGCGCTTCTTTAATGTCAGTAGCTTGACAGTGGGCTCTCATGGAGCCTTACACAGTGGGCTCTCATGAAGCCTTACAGATACTCAGAGCATGATGATGGCCTCCCAACACCAAACTTCGAGTTTGAATGTGGGGGCTCTGTTTGACTCTGCATCGAGAGAAGCTTTTCATGCTTCCTCTCCGTGGTTACAGAGGGAGATCCTTGAGCCTTAAACACAAGGGAGTCCTCATTCACTTGAAGGACAAATTCTCCTCTGTCAACATCAATCACAGCTTTTGCTGTGGCTAGGAAGGGTCTGCCAAGGATGATGGATTCATCCATACACTTCCAGTGTCTAGGATTATGAAATCAACAGGGATGTAGTGGTCTTCAACCTTTACCAAGACATCCTCTACAAGTCCATAAGCCTGTTTCCTTGAATTGTCTGCCATCTCTAGTGAGATTCTTGCAGCTTGTACCTCAAGGATCCCTAGCTTCTCCATTACAGAGAGAGGCATGAGGTCTATGCTTGACCTTGGGTCACACAGAGCCTTCTCAAAGGTCATGGTGCCTATGGTACAAGGTATTGAAAACTTTCCAGGATCCTGTCTCTTTTGAGGTAATCTCTGCCTAGTCAAGTCATCCAGTTCTTTGGTGAGCAAGGGGGGTTCATCCTCTCTGCCTACTCAGCTGACCCACTTGTGCCTCCAAATTTCTAATGGAGGATCTTGTTTCAGTCATAAAACTTTGAGTGGTTTTAATTAGATCAGAGACTACAGTTGTTATGTCAGAGTGGCTCTGCTTAGAATTCTCTGTCTGTTGCTGAGAAGATGATGGAAAAGGCTTGCTATTGCTAAACCTATTTCTTCCACCATTACTGTTGTTGAAGCCTTGTCGAGGCCTCTGTTGGTCCTTTCATGAGAGATTTGGGTGATTTCTCCATGAAGGATTATAGGTATTTTCATAGGGTTCTCCCATGTAATTCACCTCTTCCATTGCTGGATTCTCAGGATCATAAGCTTCTTCTTCAGTGAAGCTTCTTTGGTACTGCCTGTTGCTGCTTGCATTCCAGACAGACTCTGAGAAATCATATTGACTTGCTGAGTCAATATTTTATTTTGAGCCAATATGGCATTCAGAGTGTCAATCTCAAGAACTCCTTTCTTCTGATTCATCCCATTATTCACAGGATTCCTTTCAGAAGTGTACATGAATTGGTTATTTGCAACCATTTCAATGAGTTCCTGAGCTTCTACAGGCGTCTTCTTCAGATAAAGAGATCCTCCAGCAGAGCTGTCCAATGACATCTTGAACAGTTCAGACAGACCATCATAGAAGATACCTATGATGCTCCATTCTGAAAGCATGTCAGAAGGACACCTTCTGATCAATTGCTTGTATCATTCCCAAGTTTCATAGAGGGATTCACCTTTCTTCTGTCTGAAGGTTTGGACTTCCATTCTAAGCTTACTCAATTTTTGAGGTGGAAAGAATTTGGCCAGAAAAGCACTGACCAGCTTTTCCCAAGAGTTCAGGCTTTCCTTAGGTTGTGAATCCCACCATATCCTAGCTCTGTATCTTACAGCAAAAGGAAAGAGCATAAGTCTGTAGACCTCAGGGTCAACCCCATTGGTCTTAACAGTATTACAGATTTGCAAGAATTCAGCTAAGAACTGATGAGGATCTTCTAATGGAAGTCCAGGAAACTTGCAATTCTGTTGCATTAGAGAAACTAATTGAGGCTTAAGCTGAAAGTTGTTTGCTCCAATGGCAGGGATAGAGATGCTTCTCCCATAGAAGTCGGGAGTAGGTGCAGTAAAGTCACCAAGCACCTTCCTTGCATTGTTGGCATTGTTGTTGTTTTCGGCTGCCATGGCTTCTTCTTGTTTGAAAAGCTCTGTTAGGTCCTCTACAGAGAGTTATACTTTAGCTTCTCTTAGCTTTCTCTTCAAGGTCCTTTCAGGTTTAGGATCAGCCTCAACAAGAATTTCTTTGTCCTTACTCCTGCTCATATGAAAGAGAGAGAAGAAGAAAGTATGGAATCCTCTATGTTACAGTATAGAGATTCCTTGAGATGTCAGAGGAAAAGAAGAATAGAAAGAGGAGGTAGAAAGGAGAGAATTCGAACTTATAGAGAGGGACAGAGTTCGAATTGCACATTGAGGAGGAATGTTAGTCCCTTAAATAGAAGGATATGAGAAGGGGGAAAGAATTTTTCAAATTTAAATTTAGAAAGATTTTGAAATAATTAAAAGAAATTTTGAAAATTTGGTTGATGATTTTCAAAAATTAAAATTGAGAAAGTAGTTAAGTGATTTTGAAAAAGATTTTGAAATCAGAAAAAAAAAGATATGATTGAAATTTATTTTGAAAAATATGTGATTGAGAAGATATGATTGAAAATCAATTTAAAAGAAATTTTAAAATTAAAGTTGATTACTTGACTAACAAGAAATTAAAAGACATGATTCTAGAATTTAAAATCTGATCCTTTCTTAATAAGCAAGTAACGACTTGAAAATTTTGAATTAAATCATTAATTATAGCAAGGATTTTCGAAAATACAAAAAAATGGAAAGGATTTGATTTTGAAAATATATGATTGAAAAGATATGATCTGAAAAAGATTTGATTTTGAAAAATTATGAAAATTTGAAAAAGATTTGAATTGAAAATAAAATCTTCCCTCTTGTGTCATCCTGGCGTTAAACGCCCAAAATACTACCCTTTTGGGCGTTTAAAGCCCAGCCAGGTACCCTGGCTGGCGTTTAAATGCCAGTTTTCCTTCCTCACTGGGCATTTTGAATGCCAAGCTTTTTATGTGTAATTCCTCTGCTGCATGTTCTGAATCTTCAATTCTTTGTATTATTGACTTGAAAAGACATAATTTTGAAATTTTTTTTTTTGGATTTTTAATGATGACAAACAATCAAAATGCAACTAATCATGGAAAACTAAGATCAAATAAACAATGCATGCAAGACACCAAACATAGAAATTTTCATATTAGAGACATTGACAAATTGAGAATGCATATGAAAAACAACAAAAGACACAGAACAAGAGAATTCAAAGATCAGAGCAAGGAAATCATCAAGAATAACTTGAAGATTAATGGAGAACATAATGCATGTAGTTTTCGAAATTTAGAAAAATGCAATTGACACCAAACTTAAAAATTGGCACTAGACTCAAACAAGAAACATAAATTATTTTTGGTTTTTTATGATTTTATAAAAATTTTTTGTAATTTTTCAAAAATTATTTGGAAGAGAAAATAAAGATTTCAAAATTCTTAATAAGAATTCCAGGAATCATGCAATGTTAGTCTAAAGCTTCAGTCTAAAAAGATTAGACATGGCTAGCTAAGCTTTAGCAGGACATTACATACAACAGCCAAATTGATGAGAATCAATCAGCTTTTGTGATGATAAAAACATCATCTGAAACTCTAGAATTCATTCTTAAAAATTCTGAAGAATAAAAATAAAATAAAGTTACCTAATCTAAGCAACAAGATGAACCGTCAATTGTCCAAACTCGAACAATCCCCGGCAACGGCGCCAAAAACTTGGTATGCACGAAATTGTGATCATCAATGGCGCCAACAACTTGGTACGCACAATTGTATTCTCAACTATTTGTCACAACTCTGCACAACTAACCAGCAAGTGCACTGGGTCGTCCAAGTAATAAACCTTACGTGAGTAAGGGTCGATCCCACGGAGATTGTCAGCTTGAAGCAAGCTATGGTCATCTTGTAAATCTCAGTCAGGCAGATTCAAATGGTTATGGAGAATTGATAATTAAAAGATGAATAAAACATAAAATAGGATAGAGATACTTATGTAATTCATTAGTGAGAATTTCAGATAAGTGTATGAAGATGCTTTGATCCTTCTGAACCTCTGCTTTCCTATTGCCTTCTTCCAATCATTCATACTCCTTTTCATGGCAAGCTTATGTTGGGTTTCACCATTGTCAATGGATACCTCCCGTCCTCTCAGTGAAAATGGTCCAAATGCGCTGTCACCGCATGGCTAATCAGCTGTTGGTTCTTGATCATGTTGGAATAGGATCTATTGATCCTTTTGAATCTGTCACTATGCCCAACACTCGCGAGTTTGAAGCTCGTCACAGTCATTCCTTCCCAGATCCTACTCGGAATACCACAGACAAGGTTTAGGCTTTCCGGATCTCAAGAATGTTGCCAATTGATTCTAGCCTATACCACGAAGACTCTGATCTCATGGAATGGAAGGCTCGGTTGTCAGGCGAGGCAACCATGCGTCATGAACCAAGAGGCTAAGAGATACGCACTCAAGCTATTACAAGTAGAACAGAAGTGGTTGTCAGGCACGCGTTCATAGGTGAGAATGATGATGAGTGTCACGGATCATAACATTCTTCAGGTTGAAGAACGAGTGTATATCTTAGAGAAGAAATAGGCTTGAGTTGAATAGAAAAACAATAGTACTTTGTATTAATTCATGAGGAACAACAGAGCTCCACACCTTAATCTATGGTGTGTAGAAACTCCATCATTGAAAATACATAAAACAAAACGTCTAGGCATGGCCGAATGGCAAGCCTCCCAAAGAGGGTTCAATCATCAAAACACGATTCCAAGATAGATTGAAAGATGAAAATACAATAGCAAACGGTCCTATTTATAGAGAACTAGTAGCCTAGGGTTACAGAAATAAGTAATTAATGCAGAAATCTTCTTCCGGGCCCACATGGTGTGTGCTTGGGCTGAGCATTGAAGCTTTCACGTGTGGTGGCTTCTCTTGGAGTTAAACGCCAGCTTTTGTGTCAGTTTGGGCGTTTAACTCCAGCTTTTATGCCAGTTCTGGTGTTTTGACGCCAGAATTTTTATGCTGACTTGAAACGCCAGTTTGGACCATCAAATCTCGAGCAAAATATGGACTATTATATATTGCTGAAAATCCCAGGATGTCTACTTTCCAACGCAATTGAGAGCGCGCCAATTGGGCTTCTGTAGCTCCATAAAATCTACTTCGAGTGCAGGGAGGTCAGAATCCAACAGCATTTGCAATCCTTTTTCAGCCTCTTAATCAGATTTTTGCTCAGGTCCCTCAATTTCAGCCAGAAAATACCTGAAATCATAGAAAAATACACAAACTTATAGTAAAGTCTAGAAATGTAATTTTTATTTAAAAACTAATAAAAACATAATAAAAACTAACTAAAATATACTAAAAACATACTAAAAACAATGCCAAAAAGCGTATAAATTATCCGCTCATCAGGCACGGAGTACTTTTTTGGTAAGTGCCTGTGCTCCAAGATGATTGCCACAGATGCCGCTGTGTACTTCTTCTAAAACTTCCTTTGTGTTGGAAGTCGGCACACATTTTATCAATGGTATTGACATTCCTCTTTTGTATAGAGTATTGTTTATGATAGTGTAGTATTATGCCTCTCATTTTAACCTCTTTGCCTCCTTTTTATCTGCAGGGAGTGCTTCTGTTTTGAGGTAGTTGATTATGGGAGTCATCCATCCTTGGTCTAAACCTGTTACGGCTAGGACCTTTTCTTCGGAGATTGATGGGTTCTGTAGCATTTCCTGGATGAGGCTTCTGTTGTTGCCCCCTGGTTTGGTGCTGGCTAGTTTTGAGAGCACATCAGCTCATGCATTTTGTTCCCGAGGTATGTGGCAGACCTCATATCCCCCGAATTGTTCGAACTTTTCCATAGTTTTGTCCAAGTACTTTTTCATAGTGGGATCTTTGGCTTGGTAGCTCCCTGTTATTTGTGAGGTGACTACTTGTGAGTCGCTGAAGATGGTAAGTTTTTTGAGCTCCAACCTCTTTAGCCAGCTTCAAACCAGCTAGTAGTGCCTCATATTCGGCTTGATTGTTTGAAGCGGGGAATCCAAACTTGAGGGAAAGTTCAATTTGGGTTCCCTGGTCGCTTTCTATTATTACGCCTGCGCCACTTTCTGTTTTGTTTGAAGAACCGTCTACGTATAGATTCCATTATGTAGGGATTTTCGGGGTGTTTGTAAACTCAGCAATGAAGTCAGCCAGATACTATGATTTAATGGCTGTCCGAGCTTCATATTGAAGGTCAAATTTGGACAACTCGACTGCCCATTGCAGGATCCTTCTTTCTAAGTCTGTTTTCTGCAAGATGCCTTTTATGGGCTGGTGGGTCCGAACCCTGATGATGTGGGCTTGGAAGTATGGACGAAGTCATCGAGATGTTAATATGAGAGCATAGGCAAATTTTTCTATTTTTTGGTAGTTCAGTTCGGACCCTTGTAGTGCTTTACTGATGAAGTATATGGGTTGTTGTCCACTGTTGTCTTCTCAGACCAGTGCTGAGGCTATTGCCCGATTTTCTACTGTGAGGTACAATACAAGTGGTTCTCCTTCCCGTGGCCGAGTTAGGATAGGTCGTTGTCCCAGGAATCTTTTGAAATCTTGGAATGCCTGCTCGCACTCCGTTGTCCATTCGAATCTTTTTCCCTTCCTTAGAGTGGCGTAGAAGGGTAGGGATCTTATTGCCGATTCGGCTAGGAATCTGGACAAGGCTGCCAGTCTTCCGTTGAGTTGTTGTACCTCTTTGACACAGGTTGGACTCTTCATGTCGAGTATAGCCCGGTATTTATCCGGGTTTGCCTCGATTCCTCTTTGTGTGAGCATAAAACCCAAGAATTTATCGGTTTCCACTGCGAAGGTGCATTTTGCCGGGTTAAGTCGCATGCCATGCCTTCTTATAATGTCGAACACTTGAGTGAGGTCGGTCAACAATGACTCCTCACTTTGTGTCTTTATTAACATGTCATCCACGTAGACTTCCATGACTTTTCCGATGTGGTCTGCAAAAACTTTATTCATCAGTCTTTGATATGTGGCTCCTGCATTTTTGAGTCCAAATGGCATGACGATGTAGCAGTAATTTGCTTTCGGGGTTAAGAATGAGGTTTTTTCTTGGTCAAGTGGGTACATCGGGATTTGATTGTTTTCCGAATAGGCGTCCATAAACGAGAGGTATTTGTATCCGGAGGAGGCATCCACCAGGGCGTCAATACTTGGAAGTGGATAGGAATCTTTTGGGCAGGCTTTGTTGAGATCAGTGTAGTCTGTGCACATCTGCCACTTTCCATTTGATTTTTTCACCAAGACGACATTAGCTAGCCATAGTGGGTATTTGACTTCTCTTATGAATCCTGCCTCCAGTAGAGCTTGTACCTGCTCTTCCACAGCTTGAAATTGTTCTGGCCTGAGCTTTTTACGTCTCTGCTATACTGGCCGAGATCCTGGGTAAACTGCCAGCTTATGGCACATTAACTTAGGGTCTATGCCTGGCATGTCTGCGGCCTTCCATGTAAAGAGGTCGACATTATCTCGTAAGAACTGTACAAGTGATTCTTTTATGTCTCCTTTTAGGATCGTGCCGATATTGGTTGTTTTTTGTGGGACATCTCTGATCTGGACCTTTTCTACTTTGCCTTCGGGTTGTGGACGGAGTTCTTCCCGCCCTCGAACTCCACCGAGCTCGATGGTGTGGAATTCTTCTCCTCTGCCTCTGAGGTTTAGACTTTCATTATAACAGCGGTGCGCTGTCTTCTGGTCTGCTTTTATTGTAGCTATTCCTTCTGTGGTTGGGAACTTCATGCATAGATGTGGAGTCGAGACTACTGTGCCGAGCTGATTTAATGTTGTCCGACCTATTAAGGCATTGTAGGCTGAACTCACGTCAACCACGATGTAGTCTATTTTGAACGTCCTTGACTGGTTTCCTTTTTCAAAGGTCGTGTGTAGTGAGATGTACCCTAGTGGTTGGATTGGGGTGTCTCCCAGCCCGAACAGGCTGTTCGGATATGCTCTGAGTTCTTTTTCTTCTAGGCTGAGTTTGTCAAAGGCAGTTTTGAACAAGATATCGGCGAAGCTTCCCTGTTCTACCAGTGTGCGGTGGAGATTTGCGTTGGCCAATATGATAGTAATGACCATGGGATCATCATGTCCTGAGATGATACCAGCTGTGTCCTCTTTAGTAAAAGTAATTGTGGGGATGTCGGGTGCTTCCTCTTTTCCCTCGACATGATATACTTCTTTAAGATATCTTTTACGAGATGATTTGGAGATCCCTCCTCCCGCAAATCCTCCGTGTATCATGTGGACGTGTCTCTCTGGTGTACGAGGTGGTTGCTCAGTTCATCCCACATCTTCGTCCCTTCTTCTTTTTCTTTGCTCATCGACTCGGCTGGCTAAGTATCGATCTAATTTCCCCTCTCTTACCAATTTTTCTATGACATTTTTTAAGTCGAAGCATTCGTTGGTGGAATGTCCATAGATTCGATGGTATTCACAATATTCAGTCCGATTTCCTCCTCCTTTTTTGCTTTTGAGTGGTCGAGCTGGGGGTATTTTTTTCAGTATGGCAAACTTCTCTGTAGACATCCACAAGGGACACCCGAAGAGGGGTGTAATGGTGGTATTTTTGATCTTTTCCCCATGTTGATCTTCCTTTTTCTTGGATTCTTTGTTCTTATCTCGGGAGGAGTAGGAGAATCCGGATTTTGAGGTCTCTCCTAGTCGAGAGTTTTCCTTCATGTTGATGTACTTCTCCGCTCGTTCTTGTACTTCATTTAGAGATGTGGGATGTTTTTTTGATATAGAGTGGCTAAAAGGCCCCTCTCGTAAGCCATTAATGAGACCCATAATTGCTGCTTTTGTGGGCAGACTTTGTATGTCTAGACATGCTTTGTTGAATCTTTCCATGTAGCTGCGGAGACTTTCCCGATCCCCTTGTTTGATCCCTAATGGACTTAGGGCATGCTTAGTTTTGTCTTTCTAGATAGGGAGTCTGACTAGAAACTTCTTGGCTAAATCATCGAAGCTTAAGATGGACCTAGGGGGTAGATTGTCGAACCATTTAATCGCTGTTTTTGTTAAGGTAGTCAGGAAGGCTTTGCAGCGGACTGCATCTGAGGCGTCAGTGAGGTACATTCGACTTCTGAAATTTCTGAGGTGATGGCTGGGATCTGCCGTGCCATCGTATAAAGTCATGTTGGAAAGTTTAAAGTCCTTTGGGATTTTGGTCTTCATGATCTCTTTGGTAAATGGATCTTGGTCCTTGGGGGAGCTATCCTCATGGGTGGATCGAGTAGTTTTGGCTTTGAAATCGGCTTCGAGCTTTAGGAGTTTGTCCTCTAATTCCCGGTGTCGCCTTACTTCCCTTCATAGGTCTCTCTCAGCTTCTCGTTGACGTTGAGCTTCTTTTTCAAGTTGTTTTAGACGGTCTTGAAGCGCCTCCATGACTCCCGTGTTTGGTGAATTCTTGTCTCCATTAGGTTGTGGGATATCTTTGGGTGTAGTGTCCGCGTTCTGTCTTCTAGATCCGAGTCACGGTCATTGTCAAGGTTGTCCGTCATGATGATGGGATGACTTCCAGGATCCCCGGCAACGGCGCCAATGTTCTGAGGGTTACCTGAAACTGTAGGTCGATCTCGGACGAGATCTTCTGTGCTGGTCGGAGCTGACGTATCCGGCTGGTGGGTGGCAACCGGAGCAGTCGCGTCCGACTTGTTTGACTGGCTGGCTGCTGATCCTTTGTCACCGGAGGGTGGTGGTACCTGCAAGGGACTCCGATGCTTAAATTAGCAAGGGTATTGAGCAGGTTTTTTTAGTAGAATCAAAGTATGAGTTATACATGGGTGCTCCAGTGTATTTATAATGGTAAGGAGTGACCTTTCTGGAGATATGATAGTTATCTTATCTTATCTTATCTTTGAGTGAAGTCATCTTATCTTTAAGAGAACCGCCCTTATCTCTATAGGCTTAGGCGGCCTTTGGATTTGGGTCATGTTCCTCTGTTTGGGCCCAATTTGGGCTTTTCCTGGTGATTTGACAGAGCTCTTTGAGAAGAGATCGGATAGTCTGACCTGAAAAGGTGGGTTGACTTTGTCTCCAAACATCCCGGGTCGGAGAGCTCGACCCAGGGTATGAACAGATGGTGATCTCAATTACCTATGTCTATCCAAGAGTTATTTTCCTTTATTTTATTAGTTCTTACCATTTACTTTCTTGTTGGTTACTTTTCTTGTCAAACTATAAACTCAAACCCCCTTGCATTTTCATAGCCAATAATTGATCACTTCATTACAATTCCTTGTGAGACGACCCGAGGTTTAAATACTTCGGTTAATTCTTATTTGGGGTTTGTACTTGTGACAACTCAAATTTTTTATGTGAGAATTGTTTGTTGGTTTGGAGCTATGCTTACAACGAAGTTCTTATTTCTATAAGAGAAATTCTAAACCAACACGACAATTTTCTCATTATCAAAATGGCGCCGTTACTGGGGAATTGTAATAGTTTTATGTTATTTGCTATTGTATATATGTTAATATGCTTCTTTGCTTGTTTTTGCTTGTTTTAGGAGTTAGTTTTTATTAGTTCTTATTAGTATTTGTTTTATTTTCTCTTGCCACTATGAATTTTCATCACTTTGGCCATGAGTTTGGTTCAAACTATGTTGTAGGAAATGGAAGCTTCAATGAGGATGTGCATCAAGGATTTGAAAATCAAAGATGGGAGGAGCCCTAAGCTTATGAACAACCTTCTTGGCAACAACCTCCTTCCAAACCAAGTTTGACAAAAGTGTTTAGGGATATGACTACTCTCCTCACAGAGATATGCAAGGATCGAAAAGTATTTTATTCCATCCAAGCCGTTCAAGCGTCACCCCAGCATGACTACTCTCTGGATTCTTATGGGAATAATCCTAATCCTAATGCATATCAATCTAATGGTTATGGTGACCCTTATTGTGATTGTCAACAACCACCACCATATGCCTATGAACCTCCTCCTCAACATAATTTTGAACCACCTTACTCACAAGCCCTTTTTCACCAAACATCTCCATATGACCCTAATCCTTACCCACCATACCAACCACCTTATGAACCATATGAAGAACCACCCCAATTCAATCCCCAATACCCTCAAGAACCACCACCTCCATACTATTACCAAGATGAACCACCTCCAATGTATGATAACTCTCAACTACAAGATGAATCACCTCCCATATTTGAAAAATTTATGGCTCAGTTTGCTGAAATCACTGCCACCTTGGAATCATGGGGCTCATGCAACAAGCAAAGTGATGAGCGGATAATTTATACGCTTTTGGCATTGTTTTTAGTATGTTTTTAGTATATTTTAGTTAGTTTTTATTATGTTTTTATTAGTTTTTAAATAAAAATAACATTTTTGGACTTTACTATGAGTTTGTGTATTTTTCTGTGATTTCAGGTATTTTCTGGCTGAAATTGAGGGACCTGAGCAAAAATCTGATTCAGATGCTGAAAAAGGACTGCAGATGCTGTTGGATTCTGACCTCCCTGCACTCGAAGTGGATTTTCTGGAGCTACAGAAGCCCAATTGGCGCGCTCTCATATATAATAGTCCATACTTTGCTCAAGATTTAATGGCCCAAACTGGCGTTCCAAGTCAGCTTAAGAATTCTGGCGTCAAAACGCTAGAACTGGCACAAAAGCTGGAGTTAAAAGCCCAAACTGAAACAAAAGCTGGTGTTTAACTCCAAGAAAAGTCTCTACACATGAAAGCTTCAATGCTCAGCCCAAGCACACACCAAGTGGGCCCGGAAGAAGATTTCTGCATTAATTACCTATTTCTGTAACCCTAGGCTACTAGTTTTCTATAAATAGGACCTTTTGCTATTGTATTTTCAGACTTTGATAGACCTTTTCACGTTTGGGGGCTGGCCTCACGGCCATGCCTAGACCCTTTTGTTCTTATGTATTTTCAACGGTGGAGTTTCTATACCCCATAGATTAAGGTGTGGAGCTTTGCTGTTCTTCATGAATTAATGCAAAGTACTATTATTTTTCTATTCAATTCAAGTCTATTTTTCACCAAGATATTCATTCGTACCCAAGAACATGATGAATGTGATGATTATGTGACACTCATCACCATTCTCACCTATAAACGCGTGCCTGACAACCACTTCTGTTTTACATGCAAACAAGCTTGAATGTGTATCTCTTGGGTTTCTAATCTAAGATTAGAACCTTCGTGGTATAGGCTAGAATTATTGGCGGCCATTCCTGAGATCCGGAATGTCTAAACCTTGTCTGTGGTATTCTGAGTAGGATCTGGGAAGGGATGACTGTGACGAGCTTCAAACTCGCAAGTGTTGGGCGTGTGACAGACGCAAAAGGATTAATGGATCCTATTCCAACATGATCGAGAACCGACAGATGATTAGTCGTGCGGTGACAACGTGCGTAGAACATTTTCACTGAGAGGACGGGAAGTAGCAATTGACAACGGTGATGCCCAACATAAAGCTTTCCATGGAAGGGAGTATGAATGATTGGACCATTGTTGATGATCACAATTTCGTGCACCAAGTTTTTGGCGCCGTTGCCGGGGATTGTTCGAGTTTGGACAACTGACGGTTCATCTTGTTGCTCAGATTAGGTAATTTTATTTTTATTTTCAGAGCTTTTAAGAATGAATTCTAGAGTTTCAGATGATGCTTTTATCATCACAGGAGCTAGTTTATTCCCATCAATTTGGCTGTTGTATGTAATGTCTTGCTGAAGCTTGGCTAGCCATGTCTAATCTTTTTTGACTGAAGCTTTAGACTAACATTGCATGATTCCTGGAATTCTTATTAAAAGTTTTGAATCTCTTTATTCTCTTTTCCATATAATTTTTGAAAAATCACAAAAAAAATTTATAAAATCATAAAATCAAAAATATTTTTATGTCTCTTGTTTGAGTCTAGTGTCTAATTTTTAAGTTTGGTGTCTTGCATGCATTGTTTATTTGATCTTAGTTGCATTTTTTATTGTTTCTCATCATTAAAAATTCAAAAATATTTTCAAAATTTTGTCTTTTCAAGTCAATAATACAGAGAATTAAAGATTCAGAACATTCAGCAGACGAATTAAATAGAAAAAGCTGGGCGTTCAAAATGCCCAGTGAAGAAGGAAATCTGGCGTTTAAACACCAGCCAGGGTACCTGGCTGGGTGTTTAACGCCCAAAAAGGTAGCATTTTGGGTGTTAAACGCCAGAATGGATACCATTCTGGGCGTTTAACACCAGGAGGACACTAGAGGGAAGATTTTGTTTTTAATTCAAATTTTTTTCAAATCTTCATAATTTTTCAAAATCAAATCTTTTTCAAATCATATATTTTCAATCACATCTCTTCAAAATCAATTTCTTTCCATTTTTTTTAATTATTTCCAAAAATCCTTGCTACAATTAGTGATTTACTTCAAAATTTTCAAGTTGTTACTTGCCTATTAAGAAAGGATCAAATTTTAAATTTTAGAATCATATCTTTTAATTTCTTGTTAGTCAAGTAATCAACTTTAATTTTAAAACTTTCTTTTTTTAATTTGACTTTCAATCATATCTTCTCAATCATATCTTTTGAATCACATCTTTTTCAAAATTAATTTTCAATCATATCTTTTTAGTTTCTAATTTCAAAATCTTTTTCAAAATCACTTAATTTCTTTCCCAATCTTAATTTTCGAAAATCTCAATCAAATTTTCAAATTTATTTTTATTATTTTAAAAAATCTTTTACTTTAATTTCGAAAATTCTTCCCCTCTTCTCATATCCTTCTATTTAAGGGACTAACACTCCTCCTCAAGGTGCAATTCGAACTCTATCCTTCTTGATAAGTTCGAATTCTCTTCTATCTACCTTCTCCTTCTATTCTTCTTTTCCTCTGATACCTCAAGGAATCTCTATACTGTAACATAGAGGATTCCATACTTTCTTGTTCTCTTCTCTGTCATATGAGCAAGAACAAGGACAAAAGCATTCTTGTTGAGGCTGATCCTGAACCTGAAAGGACCTTGAAGTGAAAGCTAAGAGAAGCTAAAGTACAACTCTCTGTAGAGGACCTAACAGAGCTTTTCAAACAAGAAGAAGCCATGGTAGCTGAAAACAACAACAATGCCAACAATGCAAGGAAGGTGCTTGGTGACTTTACTGCACCTACTCCCGACTATGGGAGAATCATCTCAATCCCTGCCATTGGAGCAAACAACTTTGAGCTTAAGCCTCAATTAGTTTCTCTAATGCAACAGAATTGCAAGTTTTATGGACTTTCATTGGAAGATCCTCATCAGTTCTTAGCTGAATTTTTGCAAATCTGTGACACTGTCAAGACCAATGGGGTTGATCCTGAGGTCTACAGACTTATGCTCTTTCCTTTTGCTGTAAGAGATAGAGCTAGGACATGGTTGGATTCACAACCCAAAGAAATCCTGAACTCTTGGGAAAAGCTAGTCAATGCCTTCTTGGCAAAGTTCTTTCCACCTCAAAAATTGAGCAAGCTTAGAGTGGAAGTCCAAACCTTCAGACAGAAGGAAGGAGAATCCCTCAATGAAATTTGGGAAAGATACAAGCAATTGATCAGAAGGTGTCCTTCTGACATGCTTTCTGTATGGAGCATCATAGGTATCTTCTATGATGGTCTGTCTGAACTGTCCAAGATGTCATTGGACAGCTCTGCTGGAGGATCTCTTCATCTAAAGAAGACGCCTGCAGAAGCTCAGGAACTCATTGAGATGGTTGCGAATAACCAATTCATGTACACTTCTGAAAGGAACCCTGTGAATAATGGGACAAATCAGAAGAAAGGAGTTCTTGAGAGTGATACTCTGAATGCCATATTGGCTCAGAATAAAATATTGACTCAGCAAGTCAATATGATTTCTCAAAGTCTGTCTGGAATGCAAGCTACACCAGGCAGTACTAAGGAAGCCTCCCCTGAAGAAGAAGCTTATGATCTTGAGAACCCAGCAATGGAAGAGGTGAATTACATGGGAGATTTATATGGAAACACCTATAATCCTTCATGGAGAAATCATCCAAATCTCTCATGGAAGGACCAACAGAGGCCTCAACAAGGCTTCAATAACAATAATGGTGGAAGAAACAGGTTTAGCAATAGCAAGCCTTTTCCATCATCTTCTCAGCAACAGACAGAGAATTCTAAGCAGAGCCACTCTGACTTAGCAACTATAGTCTCTGATCTAATTAAAACCACTCAAAGTTTCATGAATGAAACAAGGTCCTCCATTAGAAATTTGGAGGCACAAGTGGGTCAGCTGAGTAAGAAAATTACTGAACTCCCTCCTAGTATTCTCCCAAGCAATACAGAAGAGAATCCAAAGAGAGAGTGCAAGGCCATAAACATGTCTCTCATGGCCGAACCTGGAGAGGAGGAAGAGGCAGTGATCTCCACTGAGGAAGACCTCAATGGACGTCCACTGGCCTCCATGGAATTCCCTGATGAGAAACCATGAGAATCTGAGGCTCACACAAAGACCATAGAGATTCCATTGAATTTACTCCTGCCATTCATGAGCTCTGATGAGTATTCTTCCTCTGAAGAGGATGAAGATGTTACTAAAGAGCAAGTTGCTAAGTACCTTGGAGCAACCATGAAGCTAAACGCCAAGTTATTTGGTAATGAGACTTGTGAGAATGAACCTCCATTGCTCACTAAAGAACTGGATGACTTGACTAGGCAGAAATTACCTCTGAAGAGACAAGATCCTGGAAAGTTCTCAATACCTTATACCATAGGCACCATGACCTTTGAGAAGGCTCTGTGTGACCTAAGGTCAAGCATAAACCTCATGCCTCTCTCTGTAATGGAGAAGCTAGGGATCATTGAGGTACAAGCTGCAAGAATCTCACTGGAGATGGCAGACAATTCAAAGAAACAGGCTTATGGACTTGTAGAGGATGTCTTGGTAAAGGTTGAAGGCAACTACATCCCTGCTAATTTCATAATCCTAGAGACTGAGAAGTGTATGGATAAATCCATCATCCTTGGCAGACCCTTCCTAGCCACAGCAAAAGCTGTAATTGATGTTGACAGAGGAGAATTGATCATTCAAGTGAATGAAGACTCCTTTGTGTTTAAAGCTCAAGGATATCCCTCTGTAACCATGGAGAGGAAGCATGAAGAGCTTCTCTCAATACAGAGACAAACAGAGCCCCACAGTCAAACTCTAAGTTCGGTGTTGGGAGGCCACAACCAAACTTTAAGTTTGGTGTTGAACCCCCACATTCAAACTCTAAAGTTTGGTGTTGGGAGGTTCCAACATTGCTCTAAACATCTGTGAGGCTCCATGAGAGCCCACTGTCAAGCTATTGACATTAAAGAAGCGCTTATTGGGAGGCAACCCAATCTTTAATTATCTACGTTAAATTTCTATTTTCTTTTGTTACTTTATGTTTTCTGTAGGTTGATGATCATGTGAAGTCACAAAAAAACAATTGAAAAAGCAAAAATAGAAGGAAAAACAGTATTAAAAATAGAACACCGTGGAGGAGAAACTTACTGGTGTTTAAACGCTAGTAAGGGTAGCGGAATGGGCGTTAAACGCCCAGTCTAGCACCATTCTGGGTATTCAACGCCAGAAATGGGCACCAGACTGGCGTTTAACGCCAGGAATGGGCAAGAAGCTGGCGTTAAACGCCAGAAATGGGCAGCAGCCTGGTGTTTAACGCCAGGATTGGCAGAAAGGGGCATTTTTGCACGCCACTTGGTGCAGGGATGAGATATCCTTGACACCTCAGGATCTGTGGACCCCACAGGATCCCCACCTACCCCACCTCTCTCTCTCTTCTTCACCCATTGGTACGCGAAATTGTGATTACACTTTAATTATGTAAAGTTCATTGCTCTTTCTTTCCCTGGAAATGGCACCAAAAACATGATGCCAAAACCACGGTTCACAACTCCGTGTAACTGACCAGCAAGTGCACTGGGTCGTCCAAGTAATACCTTACGTGAGTAAGGGTCGAATCCCACGCAGATTGTTGGTATGAAGCAAGCTATGGTCACCTTGTAAATCTCAGTCAGGCGGATATCAAATGGTCATGGAGTTTTCGAAAATAATATAATAAAATAGGGATAGAAATACTTATGTAAATCATTGGTGAGAAATTCAGATAAGCGAATATAGATGCTTTCGTTCCTCTGAACCTCTGCTTTCCTGCTATCTTCATCCAATCAGTCTTACTCCTTTCCATGGCTGGATTTATGTGATACATCACCACTGTCAATGGCTACTTTCGGTCATCTCTCGGGAAAATGATCCAATGCCCTGTCACGGCACGGCTAATCGTCTGGAGGCATCACCCTTGTC
>NC_029785.2:39819573-39822407 GCF_000816755.2 Arachis ipaensis | reverse complement strand
AATAGGAAACAGTAGTACTTTGCATTAATCTTTGAGGAACAGCAGAGCTCCACACCTTAATCTATGGAGTGTAGAAACTCTACCGTTGAAAATACATAAGTGATAATGGAGTTCATTGGTCTCGGCCCCAGAGGGGAACCGGAGTAACCAAGACTACTATGATCCGAAGATAAAACTCAGGATGTCAAATACAATAGTGAAATGTCCTATTTATAATAAACTAGCTACTAGGGTTTACAGATGTAAGTAATTGATGCATAAATCCACTTCCAGGGCCCACTTGGGTTGTGCTTGGGCTGAGCTTTGAGTGTTGCACGTGTAGAGGTCCTTCTTGGAGTTGAACGCCAGCTTTTGTGCCAGTTTGGGCGTTCAACTCTGGTTTTGGATCCTTTTCTGGCGCTGGACGCCAGATTTGGGCAGAGAGCTAGCGTTGAACGCCTGTTTGCGTCATCTAAACTTGGCTAAAGTATGGACTATTATACATTGCTGGAAAGCCCTGGATGTCTACTTTCCAACGCAATTGGAATCGCACCATTTAGAGTTCTGTAGCTCTAGAAAATCCACTTTGAGTGCAGGGAGGTCAGAATCCGACAGCATCAACAGTCCTTCTTCAACCTCTGAATCTGATATTTGCTCAAGTCCCTCAATTTCAGCCAGAAAATACTTGAAATCATAGAAAAACACACAAACTCATAGTAAAGTCCAGAAATGTGAATTTAACATAAAAACTAATGAAAACATCCCTAAAAGTAACTAGATCCTACTAAAAACATACTAAAAACAATGCCAAAAAGCGTATAAATTATCCGCTCATCACAACACCAAACTTGAATTGTTGCTTGTCCCCAAGCAACTGAAAATCAAATAGGATAAAAAGAAGAGAATATACTATAAATTCCAAACTATCAATGAAACATAGCTCTAATCAAATGAGCGGGACTTATAGCTTTTTGCCTCCTGAATAGTTTTGGCATCTCACTTTATCCATTGAGGTTCAGAATGATTGGCATCTATAGGAATTCAGAGTTCAGATAGTGTTATTGACTCTCCTAGTTCAGTATGATGATTCTTGAACACAGCTATTTTATGAGTCTTGGCCGTGGCCCTAAGCACTTTGTTTTCCAGTATTACCACTGGATACATAAATGCCACAGGCACATAATTGGGTGAACCTTTTCAGATTGTGACTCAGCTTTGCTAGAGTCCCCAATTAGAGGTGTCCAGGGTTCTTAAGCACACTCTTTTTTTGCTTTGGACCTTGACTTTAACCGCTCAGTCTCAAGTTTTCACTTGACACCTACACGCCACAAGCACATGGTTAGGGACAACTTGGTTTAGCCGTTTAGGCCAGGATTTTATTCCTTTAGGCCCTCCTATCCACTGATGCTCAAAGCCTTGGGATCCTTTTTATTTCCCTTGCCTTTTGGTTTTAAGGGTTATTGGCTTTTTGCTCTTGCCTCTTGGTTTTAAGAGCTTTTTGGCTTTTTCTGCTTGCTTTTTCTTTTTTTTTTCTATTTTTTTCGCCTATTTTATATTGTTTTTTTTTTCTGCAAGCTTTGTTCTTTGCTGCTTTTTCTTGCTTCAAGAATCATTTTTATGATTTTTCAGATTATCAAATAACATGTCTCCTAGTCATCATTCTTTCAAGAGCCAACATATTTAACATTCTTAAACAACAACTTCAAAAGACATATGCACTGTTCAAGCATACATTCAGAAAACAAGAAGCATTGTCACCACATCAATATAATTAAGCTAAGTTCAAGGATAAATTCGAAACTCACGTACTTCTTGTTCTTTTGAATTAAAATATTTTTCATTTAAGAGAGGTGATGGATTCATAGGATATTCATAACCTTAAGACAAAGTTACTAACTACTAATGATCATTTAATGAAGACACAAACATAGATAAGCACATAACATAGAAAACAAAAAACAGAAGAAATAAGAACAAGGAATGAATCCACCTTAGTGATGGTGGCGTTTCCTTCTTGAGGAACAAATAATGTCCTTGAGCTCTTCTTTGTCTCTTCCTTGCCTTTGTTGCTCCTCCTTCATTGCTTTTAGATCTTCTCTGATTTCATGAAGGATGATGGAGTGCTCTTGATGTTCCACCCTTAGTTGCTTCCAATAATTGTGTGGAAGAAAATGTATCCCCTGAGGTATCTCAGGGATCTCTTGATTTGCAGTCAAATGTTCTACCACTGAGCTATAGACCCCTGATGGAAGCTTTTGTCTTCCCTTTCCTCTTTCTAGAGGTTTTTCTAGCCTTAGGTGCCATCAATGGTTATGGAAAAAAATAAAAAAGCTATGCTTTTACCACACCAAACTTAGAATGTTGCTCGCCCTCGAGCAAAAGAAGAAAGAATAGAAGAAGAAGAAGAAGAAGAAGAAGATATGGAGGAGATGGATGGATGTGTGTATTCGGCCATATGGGTGGGAGAGAGATGTTGAATTTTGAAGGTAGTGGGTGTATGGATGTGAGTGGTAAATGGAAAACAGAAGGGATGATCATGAATGGAAAGAGAGATGATGAGGTAAGTGGGGATCATGTGGGGTCCACAGATCCTGAGATGATCCTGTGGGGTCCACAGATCCTGAGGTGTCAAGGCATTTACATCCCTGCACCAATTTAGGCATGTAAAATGCCCTTGCACACAACTCTGGGCGTTCAGCGCCAGGTTGGTGCCCATTCTAGGCGTTCAACGCCCATTTGTTGCCATTTCTGGCGTTGAACGCCAGAACCATGCTTGTTTTGGGCGTTCAGCGCCAGGATGCTGCCCATTTTGGGCGTTCAGCGCCAGAACCATGCTTTGTTCTGGCGTTGAACGT
>NC_029785.2:39818554-39819402 GCF_000816755.2 Arachis ipaensis | reverse complement strand
TCCCAGGAGGTCTTCCTCCTTGGGATTCACGTCCTCCTCTCCCTCATTGGGTTCAGCCATTTTGGTTATGTCAATGGCCTTGCATTCTCCTTTTGGATTTTCTTCTGTATTGCTTGGGAGAGTGCTAGGAGGGATTTCAGTGATTCTTTTACTCAGCTGGCCCACTTGTGCTTCCAAATTTCTGATGGAAGACCTTGTTTCATTCATGAAACTCACAGTGGCCTTAGATAGATCAGAGACTAAGTTTGCTAAGCTAGATGGGTTCTGCTCAGAATTCTCTGTCTGTTGCTGAGTGGATGATGGAAAAGGCTTGCTATTGCTAAACCTATTTCTTCCACCATTATTAAAGCCTTGTTGAGGCTTTTGATCCTTCCATGAGAAATTTGGGTGATTTCTCCATGATGAGTTATAGGTGTTTCCATAAGGTTCACCTAAGTAATTCACCTCTGCTATTGCAGGGTTCTCAGGATCATAAGCTTCTTCTGCATGAGAAGCCTCTTGAGTACTGTTGGATGCAGCTTGCATTCCATTCAGACTCTGAGAAATCATATTGACTCGCTGAGTCAATATTTTGTTCTAAGCCAATATGGCATTCAGAGTATCAACTTCAAGAACTCCCTTCTTCATAGGCGTCCCATTATTTACAGGATTCCTTTCAGAAGTGTACATAAACTGGTTATTAGCAACCATGTCAATGAGTTCTTGAGCTTCTGCAGGTGTTTTCTTTAGGTGAATGGATCTACCTGCAGAAGTATCCAATGACATCTTTGATAACTCAGATAAACCATCATAGAATATATCCAGGATGGTCCATTCTGAGAGCATGTCAGAAGGACACTTTTTGGTCA
>NC_029785.2:39815348-39818098 GCF_000816755.2 Arachis ipaensis | reverse complement strand
ATGAGCCTGTAGACTTCAGGATCTACTCCATTAGTCTTAACAGTATCACAGATCTGCAAGAATTCAGTTAAGAACTGAAAAGGATCTTCAGATGGAAGTCCATGAAACTTGCAGTTCTGCTGCATCAGAGAAACTAGCTGAGGTTTCAGCTCAAAGTTGTTTGCTCCAATGGTAGGAATGGAGATGCTTCTTCCATGTAAATTGGAATTAGGTGCAGTAAAGTCACCAAGCATTCTCCTTGCATTATTATTATTTTCGGCTGCCATCTCCTTTTCTTGTTCGATAATTTCTGACAGGTGCTTGCTGGTTTGTTGTAATTCAGCTTCTCTTAGTTTCCTCTTCAGAGTCCTTTCAGGTTCTGGATCTGCTTCAACAAGAATATTCTTGTCCTTGCTCCTGCTCATATGACAAAGAAGAGGGCACAGAAAAATAATAATAATAGAGATCCTCTTTTTTTTTTTTGTGAGTGAGGGAGAGATGTTAGTAGATGAATAAACAAATAGAAGGAGATGAGGGAGAAGAGAATTTTCGAAATTTATTTTTGAAAAAAAAGAGTTAGTAATTTTCGAAAATGGTTTTTGAAAAATGTTAGTAATTTTCGAAAAAATTTTTAAAATCAAAGATTAAAATAATTAGTTAATTAAAAAGAATTTTGAAAAAGAGGGAGATATTTTCGAAAATTAGAGAGAGAGAGAGAGTTAGTTAGGTAGTTTTGAAAAAGATAAGAAACAAACAAAAAGTTAATTAGTTAGTTGAAACAAATTTTGAAAATCAATTTTGAAAAGATAAGAAGATAGGAAGTTAGAAAAGATATTTTGAAATCACATTTTTGAAAAAGATAAGATAAGAAGATATTTTTTTGAAAAGATATGATTGAAATTAGTTTTTGAAAAAGATTTGATTTTTAAAATCACAATTAATGACTTGATTCACAAGAAATCACAAGATATGATTCTAGAACTTAAAGTTTGAATCTTTCTTAACAAGTAAGTAACAAACTTGAAATTTTTGAATCAAAACATTAATTGATTATGTTATTTTCAAAAATTTGATATGAAAATAAGAAAAATATTTTTGAAAAACATTTTTGGAATTTTCGAAAATAACTAAAAAATTTGAAAAAGATTTGATTTTTGAAAAAGATTTTGAAAAAGATAAGATTTTCAAATTGAAAATTTGATTTGACTCATAAAAACAACTAGATTTTTAAAAATTTTTGAAAAAGTCAAATCTAATTTTCGAAATTTTAAGAGAGAAAAAGGGAAAGATATTTTTTTGATTTTTGAAATTTTTTTATAAAGATAGAGAAAAACAAGAAAAATGATGCAATGCATGAGAATTTTAGATCAAAACATGTGATGCATGCAAGAATGCTATAAATGTCAAGATGAACACCAAGAACACTATGAATGTTAAGATGAACACCAAGAATATATTTTTGAAAAATTTTTAATGCAAGGAAAACATGCAAGACACCAAACTTAGAATTATTTAATGCTTAGACACTAAGAATTCAAGAATGCATATGAAAAACAAGAAAAGACACAAAACATGCATATGCAAAGATCAAACAAGAAGACTTACCAAGAACAACTTGAAGATCATGAAGAACACTATGAATGCATGAAAATTTTCAAAAAAATGCAAGATGATTATGCAATTGACACCAAACTTATAACATGACTCAAGACTCAAACAAGAACACAAAAATATTTTTTTTGATTTTTATGATTTTCTAAATTTTTTTTTTTTTGTATTTTTTCGAAAATTATTTGGAAAAGAGAAAAATAAGGATTCAAAATTTTTAATATGAATTCCAGGAATCTTATGCTCTAAAGCTCCAATCAAAGGGTCAGGCATGGCTTAATAGCCAGCCAAGCTTTAGTATGTAACTCAGACATGACACGTCTAACATGCCCTACAGTTGTATTAGACATGGCTTTACAGCCAGCCATGCTTCATGAAACACTAGAATTCATTCTTAAAAATTCTGAAAAAAAATTATATTTTTGAAAACATTTTTATTAAAAAAATTTTTTTTCAAAAACAGGTGAGAAAATTTTGGAATATTTTTGAAAAATTTTTGAAAAGAAAACAAAAAGAAAGTTACCCAATCTAAGCAACAAGATGAATCGTCAGTTGTCCAAACTCGAACAATCCCCGGCAACGGCGCCAAAAACTTCGTACGCGGAATTGTGATTACACTTTAATTATGTAAAGTTCATTGCTCTTTCTTTCCCTGGAAATGGCGCCAAAAACATGATGCCAAAACCACGGTTCACAACTCCGTGTAACTGACCAGCAAGTGCACTGGGTCGTCCAAGTAATACCTTACGTGAGTAAGGGTCGAATCCCACGGATATTGTTGGTATGAAGCAAGCTATGGTCACCTTGTAAATCTCAGTCAGGCGGATATCAAATGGTCATGGAGTTTTCGAAAATAATATAATAAAATAGGGATAGAAATACTTATGTAAATCATTGGTGAGAAATTCAGATAAGCGAATAGAGATGCTTTCGTTCCTCTGAACCTCTGCTTTCCTGCTATCTTCATCCAATCACTCTTACTCCTTTCCATGGCTGGCTTTATGTGATACATCACCATTGTCAATGGCTACTTTCGGTCTTCTCTCGGAAAAATGATCCAAATGCCCTGTCACGGCACGACTAATCGTCTGGAGGTATCACCCTTGTCAATGGCTTCACCTTATCCTCTCAGTGAAAATGGTCAACGCACCCTGTCACGGCAC
>NC_029785.2:39812874-39815213 GCF_000816755.2 Arachis ipaensis | reverse complement strand
CTTGAGTGTTTCACGTGCAGAGGCCATTTGTGGAGTTGAACGCCAGGTTTTGATCCATTTCTGGCGTTCAACTCTGGTTTTTGATCCATTTTCTGGCGCTGAACTCCAGAATTGGGCAGATAGCTGGCGTTGAACGCCAGTTTTCATCGTCTATTCTTGGCCAAAGTATGGACTATTATATATTTCTGGAAAGCCCTGGATGTCTACTTTCCAACGCAATTAGAAGCGTGCCATTTCGAGTTCTGTAGCTCCAGAAAATCCATTTTGAGTGCAGGGAGTTCAGAATCCAACAGCATCAGCAGTCCTTCTTCAACCTCTGAATCTGATTTTTGCTCAAGTCCCTCAATTTCAGCCAGAAAATACCTGAAATCACAGAAAAACACACAAACTCATAGTAAAGTCCAGAAATGTGAATTTAACATGAAAACTAATGAAAACATCCCTAAAAGTAACTAGATCCTACTAAAAATATACTAAAAACAATGCCAAAAAGCGTATAAATTATCCGCTCATCACCCATTCACCAATCACCTCAATACCTCTTCTCCAGAAACCCCTCACCTATCAAATCCCACCATTCTCTTCACCACTCACATCCATCCTTCATAAAACCCCACCTACCTCACCATTCAAATTCAAACCACTTTCCCACCCAAACCCACCCATAATGGCCGAACCATACCCCCCTCTCCACTCCTATATAAACCCATCTTCACTCCTTCATTTTCACACAACATACACACTACTTCTTCCCCTTGGCCGAAACACTAAGCCCCCTCCATCTCCTCTATTTCTTTTTCTTCTACTCTCTTCTTTCTTTTTTTGCTTGAGGACAAGCAAACCTTCTAAGTTTGGTGTGGTAAAAGTGTTGCTTTTTGTTTTTCCATAACCATTTATGGCACCTAAGGCCGGAGAAACCTCTAGAAAGAGGAAAGGGAAGGCAAAAGCTTCCACCTCTGAGTCATGGAAGATGGAGAGATTCATCTCAAGGGTGCACCAAGACCACTTCTATAAAGTTGTGGCCAAGAAGAAGGTGATCCCCGAGGTCCCTTTTAAACTCAAAAAGGGTGAATATCCGGAGATCTGACATGAGATTCAAAGAAGAGGTTGGGAAGTTCTCACCAACTCCATTCAACAAGTCGGAATCTTAATGGTTCAAGAGTTCTATGCCAATGCATGGATCACCAAGAACCATGATCAAAGTGTGAACCTGGACCCAAAGAATTAGCTTACAATAGTTCGGGGAAAATGCTTAGATTTTAGTCCAGAGAATGTAAGGTTGGCATTCAACTTGCCCATGATGCAAGGAGATGCACACCCCTACACTAGAAGGGTCAACTTTGATCAAAGGTTGGACCAAGTCCTCATAGACATCTGTGAAGAGGGCGCTCAATGGAAGAGAGATTCAAGAGGGAAGCCGGTTCAACTAAGAAGGCATGACCTCAAGCTCGTGGCTAGGGGATGGTTGGAGTTCATCCAACGCTCAATCATTCCCACTAGCAACCGGTCTGAAGTTACTATAGACCGGGCTATCATGATCCATAGCATCATGATTAGGGAGGAAGTAGAAGTTCACGAAGTTATATCCCAAGAACTCTATAAGGTGGTGGACAAGTCCTCTACTTTGGCAAGGTTAGCTTTCCCTCATCTCATTTGTCACCTCTGAAATTCAGCTGGAATTAACATAGAGGAAGACATCCTCATTAATGGGGATAAGCCCATCACTAAGAAAAGGATGGAGCAAACAAGAGATCCCACTCATGGACATGAGGAAATTCCTCACCATGAAATTCCTGAGATGCCTCAAGGGATGCATTTTCCTCCATAAAACTATTGGGAGCAAATCAACACCTCCCTAGGAGAATTAAGTTCCAACATGGGACAACTAAGGGTGGAGCACCAAGAGCATTCCATCCTCCTCCATGAAATTAGAGAAGACCAAAGAGTCACGAGAGAGGAGCAACAAAGGCAAGGAAGAGACATTGAGGAGCTCAAGCACTCCATTAGATCTTCAAGAGGAAGAACAAGCCGCCATCACTAAGGTGGACCCGTTCTTTAATCTCCTTGTTCTTTATTTTCTATTTTTCGAATTTTTATGCTTTATGTTTATTTATGTTTGTGTCTTTATTACATGATCACTAGTGTCTAAGTGTCTATGCCTTAAAGCAATGAAAATGAATCCATCACCTTTCCCAAATAAAGAATGTTCTTAATTGAAAAAGAAAAAGAAGTACTTGAATTTCGAATTTTAAAACAGTTTAATTATTTTGATGTGGTGGCAATACTATTGTTTTTCTGAATGAATGCTTGAACAGTGCATATTTTTGAATTTGATTGTT